>NC_034409.1:166179637-166244177 GCF_002078875.1 Numida meleagris
CCTCCCCCCATTTAATTTCCACTGCTTTGTTAAAGATGACAGCTTTTAGTTTTTACTACTGTACTTTGCTGATGCTTACTAGTAAATTAAGATCCCGCAGTATTCAAATCAGACGTTCCCCCCCCCTCTGTGAGTAAGCAGCACTATATGGTTGCAGGTACTAACCCAAATGTTTCTGTACTTTCCATCTCCCCAGAAGCTCATGGGTCAATGGTTTCACTGACATATGGCAGACATTAGCAGAGACCTGAGAAGCAGGTGGGGACATACCAGACCAGCATGTGTTAAGACTACAAGTATTTTCTTGGCACATCTTTCTCACTCTTTAAATGTGGCAGAACCAAACAGCTGCAGCCTTGAAGTAATAGTCTTAAATATATATATACATAGATATGTAACAGCTATGTATATACATATATATATGTATGTATATAGCTACTATTTGTTATTAAAATAGCTGTGTATTAAAACTAGCAGGTGACTGCTGTTACATCTTCCCTCTCTTATTCCTAGAATAGTAGATTTTTCAACTTGTTAATTTACAGTGTGTAATTTATAATCATCACAGTGAAAAACATTATGCAATACATGAATTAGCGTCAGTACAAATGTCTGTTATGGAATGTATGCTATACTTCTAGAAATATGCAGTTATAGCTATTCCTCCTTGGCAAACCTAAGATTTTTGCCATCAGGTTTTGTTTAATTATATTTGACTAATTTGAACAATTTTAATGAATGCATGCAATAATTCTGTCAATGTTGTTATGTTTTGGCAAACACAGGCCAGCAGTAAATCAAGGTCTTTTGGGCAGTGTAGACTGGTAAGAAGGTGCAGACTTGTAACAGAGAGAAATGCTTGGGCTGATTGAGTCCTTAAATATTGGTCATGGCATTTTGTCTCTGGCTTATCAACAGTGCCTGTCCATTTAAGATTGATTTCCACTTAATTGTACACGTATAGAAAAACAGTTGACTTTGTGGAAAGGCAATTGAGTCTCTTCACTGGGAGAGTCAATAGAAAAAAATTCCAGAGGTGTTCTGTGTCAGTAAATTTAGGGGTACTACTTCACTGGACTGTTGTGCTGGATCTCACCCTTCAGTCACTCCATGTAAGATGGCAGTTCACATATCCAAGTGCAAAATGTGTGTTCATGGCATCTGGTTCTTAAAACACCAAAAGCTGTGACAAAATATATTTAAATAATTGTGTTACCTCCAGACTGGTAAATATATTTTATGTATCGATGCAGCACTGTCTGAACTAGTTGACTCAGCTGGAATGATTAAGCTGAGAATTTGCTGCTTGCTCCCGGTGTTCTAAAAGCTGTATTTCTTGCAGAATAATTTTACCATCATTCAAGGTGTTCCAGAGAAAATGTGTCACTCCTTTTCCTTAGCAGTGCAATCCATTCCTACCTTCTTTTTTGGACACAATTCGTGAATCTGTTTATTCAGAGTCCACAAAATTCTGCTGTGAAGGTCCTGGGAAGATCACAAAAACTTACAGTTTGATTCAAAGAAGATTTTATTATTTACCCAGCTCAGTAGTCACTGGTTTATCTGTGCTCTAGCTCCTGAATATCACTGGAATTCAAATATACTTCTTTAGACACTTCAGGCAATCACAACTATTTATTTAAAGCACTGGATCACTTAGGAAACAAGTGGAATACTACGGAAAGCACAAATATTTTCCAGTGAGGTTTGATAACTCTGTAAACATTCTGGCTTTCATTTTCTTCCTACTTATTTCTGAGTCCACCAAGGATCCAAATATCATGTTTTCTATCAACTTCCACCAGGTACGGTAAGTTAGAGTACGAATGGAGAACTCAATCACTTTATGCAGTGCCATTTGTACCCTCTCACCATCTAATATATGGGTGGTCACTATTTTGTGGAGTCCAACAAGAGCCCAAGGAATTGGTTTATTTTCTTCTAGGAAAATCCATGCTGTTGGCTGAGCAAGGGCCCATTTCTGTTCTGTGTGGACACACTGAGGACATCCACAGCTTACAAAATAATACTATTTAAACTGAGCAGAGCATCAAGGCCATGCTGGGGAGGGTGGGAACCCCTGAGAACACTTCTGATCTGATTGTTAAATTAGTTTCATTGGACTATTACTTTCAAATGAACTGAGCCTGATGTTTCTCTCTTGCAGGAATATGCTTTCTTAAAGATGCTTCCTTGAAAGCTGTTGATGAAAGACAGGAATGAGGAAAGAGTCATTAACATTAAGAGTACTAGTGTTGAATGGGGAAAGGCAAAATAAATTGCCTTTATTCCAACTGCATGACTTTATAAGGTCAATTACTGCAATACAGAACGCAGCAGCTTTTTGTGGTACCCACACTGAATCGTTGAAATTCAGATCATCCCCTTTCACATCACTGACTCCCAGTTATCAGCTGATCTGCTTCAGTCAGCCATGGGAGTCTCCTCAGAGGCATTTAGGAATTACTCACTGGAAGACTTACATGCTTTAAGGAGTCCCAGGATTGGGCAGATGAGAGCACTTCTCACGCCACGCACAGCCCTCATGGAGTGGCTGCTCATATTATGTGGCCCAGGCAGCCATCCTGTATGTATCCATTTAGGATACCATCAAGGAAAGACTTAATGAAGTTTGTCAGTGCTACTCAACAAGGGCAGGGAGGGTGCATGAGCATCCCTGGGCTGAGAGCTTGACATGGGGTGACAATGGCTCCAGTGTGCTACTTGCTATCCTGTACCACAGCTATAACGTGGTGAGCGGAGGCATGGGCAGAAAGGAAGGCGCTTTGAATGCAAATGTGAAAGCAGATGTTTCAGGTAATAAGGAGAAGAGATAGCAGGACCAGGGGCTGCTGCAAAGTGACAGGACCTGCATAACAGAAATACAAGAATGTATAGGAGGATGGAGAGGGATTTGGTGTTTGATGGATAAAGGGAAGAAAGGAGAGGGAGGGAAGATCTATCAGCTGTCATGAAGATTCATACGACCCAGGTATCAGATGAGCAGATTCATACAAGTTTTTAAAAGAAACTCTCTTCTATCTCCTGTGGCCATCAGGATTCCTTTGTAAGCCCAGGAATGACCCTTTCCCACATCAGTGGTTTTAAGTTCATTACTTCAAATGCAAAAACTCACAAAGTAACAAAAAATAAAATTATATCTCTGTCCAAAAGAGTCTTCAGGGTCTTAGAAGACTCTCTTTAAAGTTTTAATTGTTTCTTGGCTTTCGTACACTGTCAAACCCTTATTTTAATGCCCTTTTAATCCTTCAGTATTTCTTAGACTATTTTATCTCCATGGTTTGTCAGGCATGCTATAGAAAGAAAAACTTCTCTGAGTAACTTAGAACCATGTCTCTTTTTGGAATAAGAAAATGAGAGCTTGGCAGAGGAATGCAGTGTCTTTTGAGTCAATGGTAAATCCAATGGACATGGAAAATCTCCTATTTTCACTTTAGTGTATTGACAACTGCAGTAGAAAAAACACTTGTATAAGCCAGGTTCTGTAGGGGAGAAAATCTGGCCCATGGTGATCTTGCTGCTGTTGCTCAAGGTACTGTATGTATGAGCTTTCCTGCTTGAGACCGACTCTTAATACTTCTGACACAGGAAATCCAATATCAGTCAAAAAAAAACAGCGGAGAACCTGTTTGTAAAGGACAGCCTGGAGTAAGCAGGAGAGCTTTCAGTAGAAAATGTGTCTGTGCAAGAAATCATAATTAGCTGCACAGGTAATAATGGGGAGAAAATTCAGAATAGGGATCTGTGATCTTTTGTTTGCAGCAGCAGGCTCCTGGTGCTCCTGGAAGTCCCACAGGATAGCAGGGGTTAGAAGCAGAATGTTTATGTGTGCCTGCTTATTTATAGGGAGCTTATGGATTTCACAATCTGCAGACGAACAAGCAGCGGGAGGAGAGCTTCTCCTTTCATGGTTGTCTTGTTGGAAAGATTTATCATGAATGCAGCTCATTTACCAACAACAGATTGTATATCACAGTCAGGAGTTGTGCACAGGGCAGTTTGGAAGTGAGGACAGCAATCCCTACCACACATTGACTTTGGAGAGCTGCAACAGCAGTAGAGGCTGTCCCCAAGAAGCATGCTGCAACGGGAACAGAAATCAAACATTCCTGTTGTGCTGGAACATTTCAAAGCTCTGAGACATACCTGGCGCATGCAAAGTGGGATCAATAAATCACACAGGAGAGCTGCAAGCATTGCATGGAATCATTGCTTCGATGCTCTGTGTACAGCGTTTAATGTAATGCCTGGCACTAAAATGCAAAATTGAAGCCAAAAAGTTGCCTCTGAACACAAATCAGGCACCAGCCCAAAGACTGACAGGAGATGAGCCTTGTATTAGTTTCTAATGGCCAAAACCCAGAGGGTGTGCCAGCTTGGCAGAGTCTGAGTCCGGAGCTGAGGGCTGCTGGTTGAATGCCTTTTCCTGTAAATATGTTAAATACCAGGCTAATGAACTGGCACGTCCAGCTTGATTTATCCTGTGCTGGTGATAGGAGAACAAAGAAATTAGCACGATCCAAGACAAATAAAGGAAGGCTTTATTAAAGGAAGAAGTTCTCTTTCACAGAGGTGGAATTGCTGAGGCTTGGGAGGGACATCAGAGACCATCACGTCCGATCCAAGCAGATCACTGCTTCCTGACAGCAAATTCCCTGAAACCAACACTGATTCCACTAACATAAATGGAATGGAGAACAAGGCACCCACAAAATTTGTGCTGGAGAATGTAGGACAGAAGTGCCTGTATCAAAATATCCACATATTATACTAATCATCTAAGTGGTAAGGAGAATCAGGCACAGAATCACAGAATTGCAGGGGTTGGAAGGGGCCTCAAGAGATCATCAAGTACAACTCCCTGCTAAAGCAGGTACCCTACAATAGGTCACACAGGTAGGCGTCCAGCTGGGCCTTCAGCATCTTCAGAGGAGATTCCGCAACCTCTCTGGGCAGCCTGTTCCACTACCCCTACCATAAAGTTCTTCTGCATGTTTGTATGGAACTTCCTATGTTCAGGTTTTAGGCCATTACTCCTTGCCCTGCTGCTACGCACCACCAAGAAGAGCCTGACCTCATCCTTTTGCCTCCCACCTCCCTTTAGATATTTATAAACATTTATCAGATCTCCCCTCATTCTTTTCCCCAGGCTGAACAGACCCAGGTTACTCAGCCTTTCCTCATACATGAGACACTCCAGGCTCTTTATGATCTTTGTGGTCCTCCACTGGACTCCTTCTAGGAGAACTCTGCCTTTTTGAACTGGTATTCTAAATGTGGCGTCACCAGGGCAGAGTAGAGGGGGAGGATCAGCTCCTTCAACCTGCTGGCCATGCTCTTTTTAATGCAATACAGGATACCATTGGCCTTCTTGGCCACAACAGAAGTGATACCCACATCACTCTGCAAAGTCCCTTTTGGCATGAGCACAAAATGCATACAAGGGACTGGTAGGTGGTTCTCCAAAATAAACAAATGGCTGCTATCCACCTCACTATCCAAAAGATGGAAGATTAATTATTATGGAGAGTCATGGAAACCGGAAATTAGCCTGGTTCTCAGCCCATTGTTGGTGCAGGCTTTCAAGCTGATGGCAGTTGTTACCTGAGATGTTTAGATACGTTGTGCCAAGTTCCCGTAACATCTCCAGATTCCATGTGTGCTGTAAGTGAGAGCAGTTATTCCTGCAATGTCCAAACAAATGAGCAAATTACTGCCCGAACTCTGCCTTCTGGGCGTCTCCCATGGCTTCTGGAATGAGCTGTTGGTCTTGTTTTGCATATGCAGATCTGATTTTTATGAGATAAGCAGCAAAGAGCTCTCACTCCACATCTCTCATGCATCCAGCCTTTCTGTTAAAAAACAGAAATGAGCCACTAGCTTCAAAGTGTGTGAATCGGAAATGCTCTGGGGTGTGTCATCAGCTGGAGATAAATCCCATCATGGCCCTGCTACTACAGCATCCACCTTGTTTTTGCCTCCAACTCAAATGCATTAAACTTAATTACACAGTAGTACAACTCCAGGATAGATTTACCATATCTGGATGGGAAAAACTTTAAAAAAACACTCCTTCAATAATAATTGAAGCAGTGCTTGTGCTGGCAGCAGAGGAAAGCAAAGTAATGCCAGCCTGTGGGACACAGTGCAAAGAAGCAATTGTGTGCTGTGTTAATAAACACATATAAATCCTGAGTTCACGGTCACTTAACCCACTGGCTGACCTAATGAATGTCCTTGGCAGAGCAGAACCACTGCTAGCAGTGTGTTTCCATTGAATGAGTCTAGTTCTCTGCACACCAAGCGATGGGACACCCACTTCCTCATGCATCTTCATATGAACAGACTTGATTTTTCCCCTCCACAATGGGCAGTTTGCATTTGCTTTGTGATTTCATCCACCGCTCCTAATTGCATCCCTTTTGCTGAAGGAGGTAACTCCCCTTGGTGCTCAGACCCTTCAAATATTGATAAGAAAATCACCATGCCGCTTTTGCAGATGTGTTCAAGCCCAATTTTTGCATATTTCACCTTTCAAATCTTTCTTCCTGCGTCCCCCGCATCCTTTCTGCTCCTCTACTTTTGTGATCTCTCATTGTGTGTAAGTCTTAATACTTCAACTTTGGTGGCAATAGAGCAGTCAGGATAGGTTTGCCAAACCCTTGCATTCTAAGTGTAAGATGATTAATCCTATTGTTCTTCCATTTTACAACTGGGGACAGACAATTTGTTTTTGCTTGGACTGTCTTCCCACTGCCTTCTGGGCTGGAACAGATTGTCCCTTCCAGTGCAATTTCAGCTGCATTCAGTCCTTGAAATTGTGTTTGCAGATTTTAGCCGTAGAAACAGGGAAAACGAGAAAAGGGGGGGAAAAAAGGAAAGTGAATTAGGAGCTTTTGCCCTTTTCTTTTCCCAGCTGCTTTGCTCCATCATTAACCCTGTAAGTGCTAAAAGGGCTTGGGAAACGGTGGGCACTGGGGGGAGGCTGATGATGGGGGAAGGGAATAAAGCAATGCAGATGCTCTGGAGAACTGGTGAGCATGAGTGGGAAAAAGGCACTTTTGAGCAGTAAGGTTGTTGAGGGTATAGTGAGGATTACAGTAAGAGGTTGAACTGGAGAGGCCAATTAGGCAGGAGCTTCTAGGAGGAGCAGATATGGCACTAGTGGCTAATGTGAAGGAGGGATAGAAGACCAGGCTTCATGGTTCATCAGAGGAAATATGAAAGCTGGATTTGTAACCTCAAAAAAGACCTGATGCTCTAGGAAAACCTTCTGAGCTGAGAGTAGGTCTTGATATAGGGTGGTGTGTCTTGGAAAGATGGAGACATTAAGATAGAAAAGTCTTCCATCATCATGTGTGTGCATTAGTTGATATATTTTGGCACTGTAACTGCAAAGCAGATTAGGAGAGGTAAAACCCTTGATAATAAAACATCCTTCGGTCTAGCAAAATGACCTCAATCTCTAAGGGTAATTTGGTTGTAGGAAGTGCCTTTTTCCATTGATCAATCACAGTGATGTCACCACCCCTTGTTCCAGTAGTGTGAGCTAGAGCAGGGTTTCAGATAATGCAAGCTATCACATTTTACAAGATGTTGTGTGTTCGTGGTCTGGCTGGTAGTTTCCATGGTATGTGGACAGGCAGAGTTACTTGCGGGCCTGCCTGAATGTATGAGCAAGGAGCTGGGCAGATCCTCCATGTGAAGAAATTCAGTAATCAAAGTTGATGGTCTGTCAGTGATGGCTGTAAATTGGCAAACATCCCCTTCCTGTTCCTGGCAGGAAAACATTTATTGGTGCTTACCTTGTCCTGAACATACAAATGAGCAAAACAAAGCAGAACTGCCTCTGAGTGTTATTGTGTCAATTTGTTTATACCCAGCACCTCATGCAATATTGAATTGTTCTTGCCTTGAGGGAGAATAAATGAATCTATGCTTGGGCAGACTTTCAGGGCAGGTTTTGCCCAAGGGATACCTGGCCAGTGACATATTTTTAACTATATTTGATGCACCTGGTGATATTATCTTTTATAATTTACTAATTTTTTTTTTTCATTTGACCACACTAACTTTGATTCCATTCATTCACTCACTGTTCTGCTTTTCTGACCACATGTGCTCCCTGAGAAGTCTTGAGAATTTGCTTCTGAGAACTGAGCTGAAATTGCAAGGAGTCCCATGCTTCTGATTCACAGATTTTTTTGCAAGACATTGCCTTGGATCTAGTACTACATTTTACAAGCCACACTGGGACAGCTTAATAGTTTAAGATTTGTCTTAAAATAAAAATAAAACAAACAAACAACAAAGAAAAACACCACTCTCTTTTGGTTTGAAAAAGAAAAACACACTCATTTTTCACTTAAGGAGAGGAGTAATTCTTCTGTCTGTAATGGCAACTGGTCAAGTTACAGAGCAAGGTAAGTAAGTAGCAAGGAGGATTTTTATGCCTAACGTTTTACTTGGGAGGCAATCAGTTTAACTGGTGCCTGCTTTGGGATTTAAAATTCCCAAGCATTTCATTCTAGAGTGTATCTTGATTTGAGAGGGACAGCAGATGCAGGGTTGCCGCCATCAGCAGAGACATAAGACAGGACAAGAAAAGGGAAGACCTCCAGCTCTGACCAGTTTTGCTTGCAGCACTGTTGGTAAAAGAATCACAGAATTAACTAGAATTGTTAGGGTTGGAAAAGAGCATAAGATCATCAAGTCCATCAGCCCACCACCACCAAAGAAATAGGTACCACCCATCCAGTGGTACTAGCCAAGAAGATGTCCACCATAGAAGCCACATAGGGACGACAGGGGTGGTGCTGAAGTGCTGATGAAGACACAAGGCACTGAGAAACAACAACAAAGCACTGAACATGCTCTCAGGGAGGACAGTTTGAGTGGATGAGAAGGACTTACTGGAGGAGAGGTGCCGACTGACTTGCTGGATACTAAGGCACAGTGAGATATTTTTGTTAAGGAGATCCAGCATAGGGATGTTGGGAACACAGTACCTGGACAGAACTGCTTTCATTTTCAACTGTATAAAAGGCAGGTTCCCCAAAGCCTCCTGATGAAAGGGAAAGCAGGGTGGGAATCATGCATTGAATTGCGGTTTGGCAGAATTTTTTTCACCCTGGATTGGTTTAAATAGTTGTGGGTTGTGTTTGGTTTCTGTTCCCACTTGTTGAAGCAGTGCAGATTAAGGGCAGGGTATCTCTCTGGAGACGTATGCTACTTTGGTGCTACTGTATAAGGAAAACAGAACATATCAAGAGTTCTAAAAGGTAACAAATAAGTGTAGAGGCTTAACTCAACAGGAGAGATCTGATCTAGTTAATTATTAATGTAGGTATCTAAGAAAGAATGATATAGACAGAAGATATTTGTAGAATTCTACTGCATAGCAAGTATAAAAGGATGGAAGAGAAGCAGGCTGAAGATAGGAGGCAATTCTTCTTCCACTGTCTTACCCCCTTCCTTCTCAGGAATAATCCACCTCAGGGAGCCCTGTGAATGAGGATTTTAGAAAACACAGAGATGACAGCAGATGTTTTACACTGAGTTAGACTTGATGTCCTGACAGGTTTTTTTCTCTTTTCTAGTGTCTAGCTCTAACAGATGACAACAAAAGCCTAAATCCTGCTGTAATTTTTATTTGTAAAGTCACAATTAAACTTATTCAGACCAGTATTGGTCTGAGGAAGCAAAGAGAATGTCAATTTCTGACAATTCTTCTCTTTCCAAAATCAGATGCAATGCTGAATTCAAAATAATTTACCAATTACAATACTAAACTATGATTTACAAGAACTACAGTAAAGTTAGTGTAACATAACACTGGTTTGCCTGAATCATCTGTATTCTGTAGAACGCTATAACCTCATTTTCAAATTAAAATATTTCATTTTCTCAGTTTGTAGCATTTCCAGCTAAGATGTCACCCTCTTGTTTAGAAGATTAAACTAATCTTCATCTCATGGTGACAGCCTGGGTTGGCATGTTCACACTGCTGTTGAGAAATGGTTTTGTTATGATGCGTATTTGTGTTAACCCAAACTAGCAGTAGGAGTCAGGCACTGGAGTTACAGTATGTATCATCATCACAGAGTGGGAAATTGTTTGATTGAAACAATTTCCTATCTAGCCACAGTGGGCAGCTCCTAAGCTGTTTTGGTCTTTGCACATCGGAAGAATTCAAAGAAATTTCGTACTGAAACAAGGTTACTCCGACAACTACACCCTCATCCAGAATCTAATGCCATTGCCAGTGGAGAATGCAGCCCTGATCTGAATGGTGGAAAGGATATATTTCTTCAAATACTGAAGAATTTGAAAGAAAGCAAAACATACTCCAGAAAGCCTTTGTTTAATAAACTCCTGAATTTTCCCATTACTGCAAAATAAGAATGGAAAATACTAGAAGAGTCTCAGTGCTTGAGAGTGGATGACCTTATCAGACTGCTGTATGATGCAGAAAAGCAGAACCACGAGTTCCCTTCTCTCCAGGGTCTTTGCTCAGGAACAGGCAATGAGCAAATCACTGCTGAGGTCTTCAGGTGCAACAGAGCATACATATTCCCACTCACTGAAGAGGACATCATTTACCCCCAGAGATGTGCTTTTGTGCATGTGGCTTAAAACAGCATTTACCTGTTTTTCCTTTTTTTCCCTTCTCTGAAGCCATTTCATTTGTGCAAATTCACATCTAGATTGCTCTTTGTTTTAGAGGAAAGGCTCCATCATTGTAATCCACAGAGCCTCAGACCTTACAATAGGTACTAAAAACTTTTTTTACCTTCTTAATACTTTATCAAATGCTGGTAAGCAATTAAGTGCAATAAATCTGCGTAAACTGAAGGTATATTTCCTCTTAGGAATATAAATGTGAGAAAAGTAAATGTCAACATCTACCTTTGTGTTTATGGGTGGTGCCACAGAATGTGAATTCAGTGCCTTTCCTGAATTCCAATTTTGTATATATTATTTCTTCCTTTTTTTTTTTTTTTTTAAATTTCTAAGTGAGTTCAGCCATTTAATCTCTTTGGTAGCACTGAGTATCCCACTTGAGAGGGACTTTCTCTGACACCGTTGACTACTGATCCTGAAGATGCAGATGCAAAAACAACTGATGAGGTTCTAAAAAAAGCACAGACTCCAAGCCAGGTCTCTGATACGTGGCTGTTCCCAGCTCCTGGGCCAAGTCATTTCACCTTCTGCTGTTTCTTTTTCTTTTTATAGAATTGCATGTCTTGTTGGACTCAGAAATTTCAAGAGGCATGAACTGCATCCCATGATGATTTTAAACTGTGCTTGGCATCATCAGGAGACCATAGGCTCAGATTCAAACTCTCCTGAGGCTTTTGCATGATACATAAACACAAATAGTAACAACATCCATTGCCCACTCCTGCCTGGCCATACACTGTGAGCAAAAGAGGAGAGGAAACAGGAGTATCATTTGCATTAAGACAACACTGAGCAGCTCCTACTGTTTGAAGTTGAGGTCATGATTGCAGTGACACAGTTATTTATTTCCTAATGACCCAAGAACTTACTGCAGATAAAAAAATATAAAGAAAAATCATTCCCTTTACATATCTTGCTGAGAGAGTGCTGATTGCATGTCAAGAAATGGTGTTTTTAGGTTAAAATAAAGTCATTATTAAGATGTTTTTGCTTGTCTCGGGCCTGGTTTTATAATGTCACTTCAGTGAGGTATTCCTACTGAAATAAAGGAGGAGCTTCCTGTCATTTTAGTGTAGACTAGTATGGTTGGAATTGTTTACTGTTTTATTGAATTTCATTGTTTAGGATAGCAGAGGGAATGGATAAATCTTCTGTGAGCATCACTTCTGTCTTAGCTACCAAACCATGCTCAGGTGGATCCAGTGCCAAAGTTGCATGGTAAAGGTGACAAGAATCTTTCCTCACTAAAATAGAAATGTTTTTCCTTTTCACTGGCTTTTTTTCTTGACAGTTGTTGATCAAGTTGGTGTCAACCTAATTAACACTTTCATCATATAAAACTGGGTAAAGAAGGTGATAGGTTTGGGTTTTTTTTTTTGTAACATCCAGTTTTCTGGCATTTTGTGCTACTAAAATTATAAATTGCAGTGGATGCCACTTTATCAGTCTGATAACCTCAGAGGGAAATAACATTGCTCCTAGGGCTAACAGAAATACGAGCTGGAACAGCATCTATGAAGTCAATAAACCCCTTTCTTGGGTTTCAGAAAAGTTGATTCATTCAAATGCAGTTAAAAGAATAACTGTCAATTAATTAAATTACACTTGAATTAAAGTCGAGGCTCAAATATTTTGGTGCATTTGAGAGAAAATCAAAATAATGAAGAATGGACTGAAAAAGTATTTCTGCCTCTTTGGTGAACAGAGAAGTGCTCAGTTCAGGTGAAAAGGTTATCTTGACCACTTCCAAGTAGCTGCCTGATAGGTTAATCTGTATTTGCAAATACTTGCATGATGACCTTACTTATGACTTACTAGGGTGAACAGTTTCTGAGCAGACGCAGTCTGATAATCACTTTGCACATTTATGAGAGGACATAGTCCCTTTCGAGTAGACTTTTCATTGGCCACAGATCCAGATCTGCAGGTTCAGCTGTCCAATACTGTGGTGGGCAGGCCTTGATTCTGCTCTGTTTTCCAACTGTCTCTTTCCCAATGCCCTGCCAGGTTTCCAGTTATTCTAGCTATATTAACTGACTTCATCTTTGTCAAAATTCTCCAGGCACCTTCCCAGCTGGATTGACAAATGAAGTTAAGGTGCTGTCACATTTTCTTCACTCACAGAATGTGTGTCCTTCCCCACGCACAAGCTAATTAAACTAGGGACATCCCAATTTTGGATCTCTCTTTGCTAAGGTATTGTGTTTCTTATCAAAGATGATAAATAGTTCCGGTTCTGGAGATGTCATTCCTTCCTCTCAAGCATAAGACATCCTGTCAAGAGTACCAAAAGTAAGATGCTATATGGTAAGAAATTTCCAGTGTGATAAATGAGATAATGTCTTGAACTTGTAATATTTTTCTATTAGATACTAGCAAACATTTTATAAACAGCCTTTTGAAACCTCTGTCAAGAGCTGGTAATTAATTGTGACGCTCCTGTGTACTGATATGTAGTCCTCTATTCAAAGAACTGAGCTATAATTGGGTGCACTCAATACAATTTTAAGTTTCAAGTGTTGGTGAAAGCAAGAATAATTTTTACCTACTTTATGCTGATTCACATTTAGCATAATCCTGGGCAACAATACCACTTAAAGTTAAGAACACACTTAAATGGCATCTAATTCTTCCACACTTTTTGCAACATTAACTTTTACCAGTTGTTTACACACCAGCTGGGTGGAAAAGCAGTGCTACTGGCTGGTTGATGGGTGGCTGCTCCTCTCTGGTCTGCTCAGCCATGGATCCCAATCCCCTCATCCTGCCAGTAATCCAGTGTCTTGAACCAGACAGTGTTTATTGGCAAGAAGATACCAATTTTGGCAAAGGTCTAAGAGGCAGGTTGTTGGAAAAATGATTAAAAGACAGTAGAGTTGAGAGGAAATGTGTGAATTAAAATCTGTACCTCCAGCTTCTGAAAACCAGAACTAAACTGGAGCATAGAAACCATGGGACCATATTATTTTGCGTTCCCTCATCCTGAGTAGTGCTACCAGAAGCTCATGGGAGCTGTGGGTGTTTGCTCTTTTCTTTCCTTGCCTATTTCTGAGCACAGAAAGGAAGATTATGGTGCCATAAAGATAGCTAAAATGCAGTTGTATCTAGGACAGTAGTTCTTGGAGCACTGCTGTCTTCTCCTGGGAGGAACTGCTGTCCTTTATTATGTGGAAGCAGAAGCGTGTACCTTATATTTTCCCTGTAACATTTTTAGTTTGAGAAGGTTTAGTGCACTGTTATGAGAAAATGAAAACCTCTCAACTTTCAAAATATATATATTTTTCTCAGACCTGTTTTGTGACTCAGATAAAGAAATAACATTAGTTTTCTATTTTCTCTCCAAGTTAGAAGACAAATGGAAACTAAGGGCAACTTTGGAGAAGTAGAATCAATTTGCGATGCTTTTTAGGCTTAGAGCTGTTGTCATTTTCTTATGTAAGGAGAAATAAAGCCCATCACCACACAGTTTGCTGACACTGGCTAAGAGACCATATGCTTGTGTTTTGGCTGGGGGATGGCAGATGTCATCCTATGGGATGCCTGGGGGAAAAGTGGAGACATGACCTCAACCTATAGTTCTGCCTTCAGCCTGACAGCACGAATCTTCCCCTGCCCCCATCCCTAATGCCTAATGTCTGCATTGCTCAGTGCTGAAGGTGCTGTGGTCAGTGAGGAACATATCCAGCTGGGGACAAGAGGTAATGATCTTACGTTGCACTGGGGGAGGTTCAGGTTGGATACTAGGAAAAGCTTATTCTTGCAATGAGTGGTGATGCACTGGCACAGGCTGCGTGGGGAGGTGGTGGAGTCACCGTCCCTGGAGACGTTCAAGAACCGTGTAGATGTGGCACTGAGAGACATGGTTAGCAGGCATGGTGGGGGTGGGCTGATGGTTGGATTAGACCTTAGAGGTCTTTTCCAGCCTTAATGGTTCTATGATTCATTATTCAGTAGTTTTGCGCTCCCCGTGCTTGTCTGATATGGTGAGCTCTTGGTAGAGATGCAGGTTTTTGAGGGAAAAGCATGGGCAACAGGATTAAATTGGCTACTGCTGACCCTTGCTTTTCTGTGGTTTCAGATGTTTTCACAGTGCAGCTGTGGAACACAGAGCAAATACAGTCTTCACACAGATGAGGGCATCTTCTCACTCAGCACAACACATACTTTTTCCGTGCATGCAGGGAAGCCAAATATCCTTCTGAAGTACAGAGACCAGCTCCTGGGGGAGCTGTATAGCATCGCAAAGAGCTGAAATTGAAGTCAAGAAGAGACAGACAGAGGGTAAAAGCTACATGAATATGTAAGGTGGAGGCATTTATGCAGAAGACATTGCTGCAGACTCAGCTGTAGTTAAACTGCCCACAGCTGCTGTTTCTCTGTCACCTTTGAAAGTGGAAGTTGTTTTAACCAGCAGAAAATGCGAAGGAAAATGTTAGGTATAACCTAAGATCATGAGTTGCTCACTGAGCTCCAGGAGAAAACTGTTTAACTTGTCACTTTACATATACCCATGATCAGAACTGAATAACTGATTTACTTTAAAAGCACTTTGAAGTAGATTATCTTGAAAGTTGGAAAGAAAGCCTTCATTTCAGATACGCATTTTGGTGGCTTATTCCCCTTCCCAGTAGTAAGGGAAAGGGAAAATTAAAATAAACAGGAAACATTTTAGAAGTATCAGAGTTTCATTTGTTTTCTTGCTTTCTACTTAGAAAGTGCACTTGTAAGAGAAAAAGGGAGAGAGAGGGAGTGTAGTGGAAATGCTAAGTCATGGCCTGAACCAGCGCTTGAGCACCTGGTGGGAAGACAGGGCCAACCCAGGGGAGCTCAGTGCATGCAATGCACCTGAGTGACTGGAAGGGGTGGAGCCAGGATCCACCCTTTCCCAGATCTCACTTAAGGGTTGGCAGTGAAAACAAGGGTACTTCTTGCTGGAGTTTTTTGCCGATCTGAGGTTTTCTAAAGGTAAGCAGCTTTTTTTTTTTTTTTTTTTTTTTTTTTTTTTTTTTTTTTTTGCTGCTGCATTTGGGCTTGATCTCATTTGCTGTAGCCAAAGACTTTGCCACCCTGCTATTTTCATGGTACTTTCCATCCCATTATAGAATTGCAGGAAGAAAATGAAAATTGAGGCTCTTTAAAAGGAGAATAATTTGGAGAATTCTCTTATTTTTCCCACTGTCTCTTTTTTCAAAGTCATACTCCAAAAGCTTATGAGAGGAGTAGAGTAAGTTTGCATATATGGAAAAAAAAAAAGCAAAAAGGAGTGTGGGTTTGTATGGAGGAAATACATAGCAAATTGATAATCTTACTGTAAAGAGTGGAAGTATAAGGAACAAGTTTAGAGCAGAGGGGAAAGAAGCACAGAGTATGAGAGACCATTATCTTTGAAGGAAGTAATGATGGTATGTGTGATGCAAACCTTTTTTCCCCTTGTCTTTAAAAGAGCCGTTAGATATAGGAAGACAAAACAGTAGCCTGAGGGAAAGTGGAATCCCCAGGCTTCAAGTAACATTTCTGATCAGCGATGCAGTAAGCCCTTCAGTACTCTTTCAATTATAGGCCAGTAAGAGTATAATTTAGATGCAAGCTCAAAAATTGCCCTTCAGGAAATGACACCAAGATGAAATACATTTATGAATATGAAAAATTTTTAAAGACAGCTACAAGAACTGTATTGCTGAATTGCCACTGTCCACTTGCAATTGCTTTTCTTTTATCCATTCTGTTCCCTCTTATGAATTTCCAGATGAGACAACTAGCATTTTCATAATAAAGATATCAGGTCCAAACATGATGCTTTTAGGTTATTAACTTTGTGTCAGAATGTTCTTGAAATGCTGTACTTTGCTTCTGCAGTGAAGTGAGAAACTATGATCTCCTTAATCAGAGCCTCTAAGACATCAGAGTTCAGGCTAATTAGGATTTATGACGTTTTGGAGAGAATATAATTTATACTTGAACACTCCAGGTGATAAGGGGTTACAGACCATAACTACTGATCTTAGCTGAGCTCTGGCACAGGCTTGACAGGATAAATCATGAGTGGTACATCACACATTATTCTTCTGCTTCATCTAATTTTATTCAGAGGCCTAGGATAGGGAAAAATATGGTGCGTGTGACAGGAATTTGTGTCTCACCTTTTGTTAAAGTCTAGGCTAGGACTGGAGCAGCAATGAATATCTCCTGTCTAAAAAGCATTTCTTTTCAGTGAAGTCTCAGCCACTGAAACAGTGCATCCCCATTCAGAAGTCCATCCTGCTTTCCTCTTAACACCTGGATCATATCACACCAGGAGCAGGCTTGTGCTCACTGACTGTTTGCTGGGGACTCTCAGAGGAATGCGAAACTGCTCCAGCGATTTTAGAGTGAGTGCTCCTGAGAGCTCTTGGAGCAGACTCACCAAATCCAAGACAGCTGTTCCATTGTAAAAGTCTGTTTAACATATGGTTTATAGTGTTCATATGTTTATACTATATGCAGTATAAAATAAAATGAAAGGTTCTTGAATGCTATGGAAACAGAAATTGCAATAAGCAGAAATGTAGAGGAAAAAGTGATTATACGGTCTGTACTAGACTAGCAGGAAACATTAGCAGTAAAAGGACAATTCATGAAAGGGAGTCTTCACTATAAGGACAGCTGTCTACTTAGCAGCTAATATCAAAAGATATTTATTTGATGAATGAAATCTATATAGCAGGTTCTGATATTGGCAGTAAAATTATTTGCATTTGGCATGTTTGTTTCCATATTGGTGGGAATCTCTAAGTTGACTGTGTAGGAGTACATATGTGTGAACCTATGAATATCAAAAGTTATTAATCCTGCAAGAAACTTGAGTAAGTTCTTTTATCATTCCTTCTTTCTTTGGGGAATGATGTGTATCCTTGGCATTGTGCTTGTAGTCTTCTGAAAAATGCCAAATGTTCCTAAGATCCATGTTTCCACATATCGCTGCTTTAAAAGGGCATTTTCTTATGTTTGGATTATTTATCTGTTGTGACAAAGAGCTTTCTGTTCCACACTTGATGCAACAGATCATTGATTACAGTTCTCTCTATGAAAACTCTTTATATTGAAAGACACCTGATGGACATGGAAAATATTTAACCCATGTTTCTCTTTTAGAATCATAGAATCATTAATGTTGGGGAAAAAAACCATTAAGCTCATGAAGTTGAATCATTGCCCCATCCCTGCCATGCCCACTGACCATGTCCCTCACTGCCACATCTATGCAGTTCTTGAGCACTTCCAGGGACAGTGACTCCACCACCTCCCTGGGCAGCCTGTACCAGTGCCTCATTGCTCTTTCTAAGAATAACTTTTTCTTAATATCCAACCTGAAGCACCCCTGCTGAAAATTAAGGCCGTTACTTCTCATCCTAATAGTAGGTTTATAGTAGATTTTCATTTCTGAGAGGGCTACTGTTTTGTCTTTTATCAGGTCTCTATTCTAGATGAAAGAAGGAAAATTTCTGACAATTGTTTCTCCAGAGTTTAAAACTCTCACAGACTGCAATTCTTTTTTGGTATTTTCCCCTTATTTTTACGTCCTTGTATTGCATAGGTGTTCTCAACAGTGCTGTACAAGGCAGAAAAAATACATTCTTTCTCACTTATGAAACCTCTGTTCACCTATCCCACAATTTCATTAAAGTTTCTTGCAGCAGCAGCATGTTCTCGACTCGTACTCAGCTTCTAATCCACAGCGAAATCCAGATATTATTTCTTCCATTTTTCATAATGTCTTTCCATTGTTACCAGGGACAACGACAGCTAACAGAAATAGTCCAGAGGTCCCAGCAAGTGGTCTGCTTGTAGGCTGCTCCCTGGTCAACATGGGTGAATACCTTGGTGTAATCCCCAGTTTGGATCTTAAAAGGTAAAGCCATAGCAAAGTCCATAGACTGGGAGCAAGGATTCATATCATGGAAAACTATAAATGCTCCAAAGTAACAAACAGAAGTAAATAATTCTGGAGTGAATTTTTAAAATGCGTAGGTTGCTCCAGAAGGAATGCCTCCTATTTATTTCCATAAAAACTACAACAAAGAACACAATAACACTACTTGATAGAGCAAATTCTCTGCTATGAAGCACCATTTTTTCAACATAGTCACCACCATTCACTCTGCATTTTCAACAGGGATGAGCAAAAGCCTGCATGCCGTGCCTATGAAAATCTGCACAAGTGGAGGTGACCTGCCGCTGCTGAAATGCACTACCCACTGCCTCACTGTCCTCATATCCACTGTTTGGGCTCCCTAAACACTCAACAAGTGTCAGTGGGTGACGTTTTTTTCCACAAGGAGGAATTCAGTGACATAATTTTTCCTTCATTGGGATTTCCATGTCAGACACCATTCTATCAGACTGTCCCTCTGATGCCATCTATTTCATGGCAACCACGTGTAATGAAATATTGGTAGGAAGATCCAGCGTCTACTGTCATAGCACTGACATCTGTCTCTGACATCATGGGCCAACGCTGTAAAATTGGAGGCATTACTTTCAGAGCCACCCTTGTACAGGGCTCAACAAGTCTTCTGCTCATAATTCTCTCGGAAGATAACAATTTATTCTTAGGAGACATGACCAAAAGTGGCAGCAATTGTTTTGGAGACTGGATTTTGGAGCTGTTAAAAACATTTCAATCATCTGTACATTACTTGAGAAACTGAAGTAATCAGTTCTATAATAGCATGTGCTGGCAGTGCTCTTGGCTTGTTTCTGCCCTGTTTCAGGGGAGTTGTGGGGAAGAGGGGATATCACACACAGAGGCACCACTAAAACGCTGTCTGCTGTGTGCAGCTCTGTATTTCCCCTGATGATTGTGCATGAACCTCAAACTGACTCCAGAAAATTACAACTGCAGCTCATCAGTTAAACTCAGTTTCCTGCTATGACAAAGAACTGAACAGTCATAACCAAAGGAAGAAAATTTTGAGCTATTTTGGGACAAGAAAAAGGCAATGTGGCTTTTGAAATGAGAAAGGCATCTTCCAGTGAAGGAAACAGACTTTTGTGACAGAACTGTGGAGCTGCTGTTTCTCTGGACGACAGTTTCAGGCTGCATTTCTATTTAATTGGCATCAAGCCCACCTTTGGAGTTACACTTTCCTCTGAGTTTTAATTTGTAGCTAAAACTATGCTCCAGTGACTGAACTTCATATTCCCTCACCTACTCCTTTTTCTCTCAGAAAGAAACCTCGCTCACTCAGGTGTCCTCACCAGGCTGTTCCTTGCCTGGCTCCTCACCATGTCTCCTCTGCTTCACTGCCAGCACTGCAGCTGAGGGGATAAACCCAGGCAGCAAGCAATCAGACAACTGGCACAAAGATAAAGGTAGCTTAAGTTTAACGCAGAAGCTTACTGGGCACAAAAATAAACGTGAAAAAAGTTTGCTCTCTTGACTGTCATCCTTCTTTATCTCACCTCTCAGTTGCTCTTCAGCTGGGCAGCATTTCCTGGGTTATCACAAGGTGAGTTTAGGGATACAATAACCTAAAATCGTTTGAAGTAAAGAGGTTTTCCATTTCAAATGAGTTTCCCTTAAGCGTACACAGAAAACAACCACAGACATCCCAGCAACAAAGAAGACACCTTCCAAAGTACTGCTTTTCCAAACCATAGCTGCACAAGAATCGCAGAATAGTTGGGTTGGAAGGGACCTTAAAGCCCATCCAGTTCCAGTGCCACACACCAGCTCAGAGCCCCATCCAGCATGGCCTTGAGCACCTCCAGGATTGGGACACCCACAGCTTCTCTGGGCAACGACAGATGCATGCTAAATGGAACTCAGCCTTAATTTGAAGTAAACCCTGCCTCTCTGGGTAAGTCCAGACTGTGGTTACTGTCTGTGTACCTAAATTCCCTTTGGGTAACTTGCTCTGTTAAGACTTGGAGGCTGCGTGAGGCCTTACAAAATGAAACCCAGCTAAAAGCAGGGGAGAACAAGAGCTGCTCTGCTAGGAAAAAGGTGTGATGGAAAAGCTGTTGCTGTGAGGTTGTCATCAAGTTAAGACTCCTTTAGAGGATGCTACTCTCTTTTCTTGACAATTCTGCAAGAATCTTGTGTCACCTACAGGAGGGCAGGAAGAATAGCTTGGTACAGACTCCCTGGGCCTGACACATGGCATTGCTTCATCCTGAGCAGTTGGGGATGGGGATATAACAGTCAGATGGAAGGAGTTCTACAACATCTTCAGAGGGAGTAAAATTTGAAGTTTGAGGCCAGGTCCTTTGTTTTACTTCTTTTTATTCCTGAGAAATACATATACGTATTTTCATGTGTATATACGTGTGAGACAGAGGGAAAAAAATGGAGGGCAAACAGAGAAGGTTATCCTATTTGTTGATTTATATCTTACTTCCAGTAACAGAAGCTGCTCCTTCCTTCTCTCCTTGCTGCAGCTGTGGCCATTACAGTATCTGCAGTAGTAATGGGATAGTGATATTAACAAATGTAAAGCTCAATTGCTCTAAACAGTGATTAAAAGATTGTTGCTCAGAAACAGGTGATTTTGTGCGCAGTTCAAATGTATGTACACTTTTCCTAACCATGCGCTAGTGAAATAAGCACACGTGTTTAGGAGCCCTTTCCAATTAACATTAACTTGTTTTTATGCCTGCACATTTCACACACCATTGGCTGTCAGTAGATTGTATGAAATTTGTCAGCATAAAAGCTCCTCTATTTCTCCATATGCAATGACAAGCTAATGAGGACGATACAGAGAAAAATGAATAAATAGGTTCTCTTACAAAAATTGTTAAATTTACTGAAAATATTTTAATTGAGAAACAGGCATCTAAGTGAAAAAAAGTTACTGATGCTGATCATGAAAACCAGAATTGGACGGACAACTTTACCAAATGGATACCTAAGAATCAAAGAGAAACTAGCTCACTGAAGCAGTCCTATGTGGATGCCTTGGATGTGTCAGAGTACTCTGGGTGACAGTAAATAGTTGTATTGTGGCAATTAAACTGAGGTGCCAACAGCAGTTTTCTGACAATTATTTCTAACTGTACAAGATTTTCAAGTGGTCTTCATTATCTTAGTCCCTCAGAAACTTTAGTATTTTCATATCCTTCTGAGGCAAGGAAACACTTCTATGCTCGTTTCAACGGTTCCTCAGATGTGCAGACTGCATTAAGAGCTACCATTTGGGAGTAACCTGACATCACACGATACACAATAACACAAATCTAATTTACTTGCACCTACACAGGTACTTAGCTCTGCAAACCATCTTTTTTTTGTTGTGTTCGTATCTTCACCCCTTGATTCATTTGTCTGAGCCTAGTTTGTCCAAAGGTGATCATGAAAGTGATCCAGAACGAGGCACACAGGGACATTCACTGTGATAGTTCATTTTCATAGAGGCAGTGGCTGAGATGCTTCAGAACTGTTCCAAAGAGAACCATTCAAAAAAACAAAGAGCATCTCCACCACTTGATGACTTCAAGGGGCCTGCTCTTTCATCTCCATCCTCCACATGATATATGCAGTCTCTGTTTATTTAAACTGTACATGTTTAGTCCCTTGCACATATGTTCTGTATATTGTGCTAATTCTCATGGTAAAAAAAGCTTCCCTGGCAATCATGTCACACCTGTTTCACACGCCAGGAACTTGTTTTTGTTGAATCGCTGCACTTAGTTTGACCGCAAACACTTAAATCAAGCAAGGAATTGACTCCAGTTTGCAAAGCTTAGATTTGCGTACAAATCTTCAGCAATATGCCTAAATACTTCACAGAATTGCTTAGCACACAATATTTTTGTACACATACAATTTTTATGATCTAGCATTTTGTCAAGTTTAAATCTTGCAGTAGTGCTTGCGATTTCCTAAAAGCATCAATGTACTTATTTATTATTTTTTCCCCTCCAGAAAAGTTTCTAGATCAAATTACGTTGCTTTTTTACCTCAATTAAAACATAAACTTATTGAATGTAATATAATACATGTACCTGAATAAAATCCCATTTCACATTTTTCTGCTTTACCATCTTATACTTCTGAATAAGAATTATATTCTTGACAAGCAATTCTGTTGCTGTTTTAATTGTGTTTTAGTTTTCCATAGGATCATAAACTTCAGCATATACACAGCATTCTAGTTTTGAGAGAGCTGTAAAAATTCTGCAGCTTTTGAGTGAAATAAAATCAGAAAAAAGCATCTCTCCTTCTTCCCCAAGTTTACCATTTGTAAGTAGTTTTAGTTTCTTTGTGGAATTCTGAAATGACCTGTAGTAACTTCTGCTAACAAAAAAAAACATTTTCTTATGGTAGCAAGATATGAAGAATGCCATGGAGTAGGCAACCCCCGAGCATTTCTCATCTTCGTACTCTCAGAGTATAGGATCTTCAGTAGTTATGAGACCTGGAAGATAAAGAAAACTATGAAAACTGCTATACGCTCCTCAAGATTATCTGCTGATTTATCTTTTGTTTCCTTTGCTGTATTGTATTGACAGGAACAATTACCAAGGAGCAGCTTTTCATTCTTTTTTCTTCATCTGTGGGCAGAATGGTGTATCCCAAAGTAAACATTAGCATTACAGTGCTTTGTTGTTACAAATGATACATTGTCAAATTCAAGCTACTTGACTGCAGTGCACACTTTGCATCTTGTACACATTACTTACAGATTTAGTGATGTCTTGAAAGTAACTGATTGATTATTCCCCTTTCAATCGTGCAGTAGCAAATAGTTTATCAAAAGCATTCTTATACCTCCATGGTTTGAACTATCAGTGGCCACACAAAAAAAGTGTCTCATTTTCTACATTGGCTTTAAAGTCTTTTTCAATTGAATGGTAAATTAATGTTTATTGCTTGATGCTTGAAGCTGTTGTCTTGAAAAGATAAAACTTCTTAACTATTATAAATCTTGGAAAAACACTACTCATTTTGCTGTCAAAGTAGAGTGATCTGCATGAAAATTGTGTGTGATTTATGGAAGAGTGCTGTAGAGGCCATTTTCTTTTCTGAGAAAAAATATTCAAAGGTTTTCTTTCTCTCATGCTAGAGTTATGATCATCTACATGTTTACAAGCGACTGAGGAAATGTGTCTCTGTAAAGTATAGTAAGTCTTAAGGGAACTATTACTTTCTCTGCTGAACCATGAAAAGTCATTTTTGTACTCACTGCAGGAATGCTCAGTCCTCTGTTTCATCTTAGGGACTGTATCTTGATTTGCTGATAAAATGCTGTTGTCAAAATCTCTGCTAAATCATCAATGACATGAAGACACATTGTGGTCAACTACTTCTAGACCACTAATGCTCAGATTCCTGCTTGAATGTAACCAGTCACTCTAGCCTGAATGCGCAAAGTTGTGGGCTAATAAACACTATATGAGATAGAGCCAGTAGTTAGCTCTCTTCTCGATAAACATTCTGGATAAAATCCTCTTCAGATATAAAAATATTCCATGCAGGGTATAATCCCAGCTGTAGTTTGTCACTTTTTATTTTCTCCATGGCAGGTGGAATAATTCCTGTTAGCATTTTAAAAAGTAGTTTTACATCCTTTGTTTTTAAATTTCCTCAGTAGATGTAAACAGATGCCTGAGATCCTGTCCAAGGGCCCTTCCCTCAGACACCAGAATGACTTAGGGGAATGAGAACTCTCTTCAGGAAAGCATAATTCCACTGCAGTTGTGCTAGGTCCATACAGTGCAGCACATCCCTCGGCTCTTCCAAAATCTTTGATGGCTTTCTTGCTTTGCCAGCAAGATTCTGAGGCAGTTTCCAACTTTTTTCTTCTTTGTGGCATCTTTCACCCCTATGAAACTCCCTCCTTGAGTGGAGGGAGCACATTTCTTTTCTTAGCTCTAGGCTCCTCGTTGGCCAAGGACAGGAGGATAGCCAACATACAGAGCCCCACGGTGCTGAAGTCCTTCTCATAAACTGAAGAAGTTGGATGAAAATATCTAGAGATTTCTGGTAAGACATCTGCCAAGGACTTCTGTATTCCACTTAAGAAAGAAGGCTTATTACTGGTTCGGCGCCCTACCTTGCACACACTGTATACAAAATCTTTGCAATAAAATATTCTAGTATCTATCTAGAATAAGTGATGCTCTTTATATAACTATTCCTTCACCTTTCTAGAAGTTTCTCCCTTTTTGCACAATCTTAGTTATAAGTGAAGTGAAATATATACATGCCACAACAAGTTCTAAAATTTCTCAAAATGAAGACTCATCCATGATTCTTTAATTTCAAGCATGCATTTCAGAGCAGGAGTAGAACAACACAGATATTTATTTTGGAGGCTCAGTAGTTTTTTCTCGTTAAAAAGATAAACTTTTTTAGCCTGAATTCTCTTATGAAAACAGCATTTAATCAATACCTACACAGCTCTGTGTTGGTCTGACGAGGTTTGATTGATGATTGATTCAATTGACTTTTCATTCGTTCAGGAAAGGAAAGCAGGAAAGGAAAGCTTCTCCTAACATGAGCTCACTAGCTCATCTTAGAATTGCCTGTAGCAATCTTTTTATCTGCCTTTATATTTTTAAGAGTTGTAGCAGGTTGCAGTGGTACTCACCTGTAGGTGAATTCAGATTTTTGTACCCTCTGAAGCTAAATTCTACAGCTCAGATTACTTGTTAATTAGCATTCAGCAGTGTCTGAGACCCTGCAACATCACTACCAGAATGCCTGATACTAGGGAGAAAATCAGAGTGGAACTAAACGTTTTAACTTGCATGTTTGTTGCCCAGCTGAAAACCTTACTGTCTGCAAGTATTTGAATATTTTAAACAGTGAAGCTCATGAAGGTATTTAGAAGAGGCATGCTTAGTAGCAATGGCAAGGAATTAAAATCCAAAACTGGGGTGAAAATTAAAAAATCTATTTGCAGTAGGCAAAAATTGGCAACAGTAAAATCTGAGGGAAGAGAATCATCTCACAGTACACATTCTGTTAACTCACTGCTTAAGATAGCTGCAACAATTTTACTGCTGTTAGTAGAGACTAAAATGTAGTAATAATAGGGGCACTGATTAAATGGTAATGCATTCTCTGATTTAATGATGTTTGCCTGTAAACAAAATTAAACAAAATTACTTTGTGACACTATCAAAACAGAAAGTTGGAATAATGTTCAGAAAGTAAAGAAAAAATTGTTTATCAAATCCACATTATCTTACCAACATTTCATCTATGTTGCCTGTGGGCAAAAAGAATTGTAAGGCCACAAAAAAGGAGGAGAAGTCATACCATGGTTGCATGTGTCATCATTATGCTCTTCTCTGCAAGGAGTATCATTACAATGTGTGGGATGAATTGGATCACAACAGGGGAAAAAAATAGCACACAGGATTAGAAGTAGACAGTATCATGATGGATATGGAAAATTATTCAGAAAACTAAGATAGTTCAGGTGGTTATAAATTTAACATTTTTTTTAATAAGAAAAAGCTTGAAAGACATCTTTGTCTTTATGACCTTAGTTATCTTCTCTTCAGGAGTAGGTTATCATATGAAAATTTCAGTCTTGCTGGCCCAGTAGTCCAGTGCTACAGTGCTGTATCAGCAGTTGTTCAGACAGAACTGTCATCCCAGACAGAAGATGGATGGGTGGTGTCTGATGTTCTATCTTTAGAGGCTGGTTAAGGGTACCCTTAATCCTGACCCCATAGGATTGATCAGATTCTACTTTATGTGGTACAACCTGATGAGGCTACCTATTTTATGGCAAGATCATTAAGACCTGTCTCAGTGTCCCACTTTGTGTGGCCTTCCAGAGCTCACTGGTGCTGCTTGGCAGTGTAATAAAGAAATATGTCAATGCTCTTTCCTATGTTTTAACTTGCTTTGGCACTTTGACGCAGTATTTTTTTCTGAGGATTTCAAACTTTAGTGAGGAGCTTATTTTCAACAGTTTATAACTCAGCCAAAGTTAAATGCAATTTGATGGGACAAAGTATTTATTTAGCCTAAGGCCTTTCGCCCCACTGAATTTTGAAAGTTTTTCTGCAAACTGCAAGGTTGAATTAGATCAGCTTTAAAAAGCAAAAAGGACCTTCTGAGAGTGGGATGTGTTAGTCTCTCTTATGGGGGTCACTACCAGCTCACTTGGTCTTTTTTTTAAGGGCCTCTTGTGGTCTATAGATATTGTAATACAACATCGTGTATGGAATGATGATTTAAAAAGAGCATTTCCAAGCAGAAGGAAAACCTGGTTTCCAAGCTTCTGTATTCACCTCCCAGAAGCTGTGCCACCTACCAGGAAAGAGTTTCAGCTCTATGGGCCTAGTGATTAGGGAGAGAGGTGAAGTAAGCATTTTGCTTAATTTTGGGGAAAAATCTTTACTTCATTATGTGTTAATACCATGATAGGTTTGTCCCATCTACAGTTTTATCTTCAGTTAAATGAGTGGTTCATTTCATATGTATACTACGTCTGAAAAATCCAGTTTCTCCTTTAGAGTCGAGTCTGCCAAAGTCTGTACCTGTCCCATCAACTTCTTACCTCTTTGCAGTCCCCTCACTATCTTATCTGTGTCTTTGTCTGATCAGATGACATGAGCTATGGAGCAGCTTTGCTGACAGATGTGAAACAGCAGGAGAAAGGCTATGGACAGCTGCAGGAAAGATCCTAAGCAGTCTTATGTGCCACAGACACAGCTGTTTGCTGAATGTGCATCTGTCAAAGAAATATTGGCAAAATCATCACTATTGCTCCAAGTTAGATCAGTTTGATTTCAGAGTATACAGCTGGGGATTACTTATAATCATAGAACCATAGAATTAGCAAGGTTGGAAAAGACCTACAAGATCATCCAGTCCAACCATCCACCTACCACCAATATAACCCCACTAAACCATGTCTCTCAACACAACGTGTAAACGTTTCTTGAACACCTCCAGGGTCGGTGACTCCACCACCTCCCTGAGCAGCCCATTCCAGCGCCTGACCACTCTTTCAGAAAAGTAGTATTTCCTAATGTCCAGCCTGAATCTCCCCTGGCGCAACTTGAGGCCATTCCCCCTCGTCCTGTCACTAGTTATAAGAGAGAAGAGGCTGACCCCCAGCTCACTACAACCTCCCTTCAGGTAGTTATAGAGAACGATAAGGTCTCCCCTGAGCCTCCTCTTCTCCAGACTGAACAATCCCAGCTCCCTCAGCCGTTCCTCATAAGGCCTGTGCTCCAGACCCCTCACCAGCTTCGTCACCCTCCTCTGGACATGCTCCAGGGCCTCAATGTCTTTCTTGCAGTGAGGGGCCCAAAACTGGACACAGTACTCGAGGTGCGGCCTCACCAGGTCTGAGTACAGAGGGACAATGACTTCCCTACTCCTACTGGCAATACTGTTTCTGATACAAGCCAGGATGCCATTGGCCTTTTTGGCCATTTGGGCACACTGCTGGCTCATGCTCAGCCGAGCACTGACCAGTACCCCCAGATCTGTTTCCTCCACGCAGTCTTCCAGCCGCTCTGCCCAAGCCTGTAGCATTGCCTGGGGTTGTTGTGGCCAAAGTGCAGGACCCAGCACTTGGTTTTGTTGAACCTCATCCCATTGGCTTCAGCCCAGAGATCCAGCCTGTCCAGATCTCTCTGGGCCTTGCTTCCCCCAGGAAGATCGACACTTCCTGCCTGCTTGGTGTCGTCTGCAAACTTACTGAGGGTGCTCTCAATGCCCTCATCCAGGTCATCAGTGAAGATACTGAAGAGGACAGGTCCCAGCACTGACCCCTGAAGAACACTACTCGTGACTGGTCACCAGCTGGATTTAACTCCATTCACCACCACTCTCTGGGCCCGGCCCTTCAGCCAGCTCCTTACCCAGCAAAGAGTGTACCTGTCCAAGCCACGGGCTGCCAGTTTCTCCAGCAGAATACCATGGGAGACAGTGTCAAAGGCTTTGCTGAAGCCTAGGTAGATCACATCAACAGCCTTTCCCGCATCCTCCAGACGTGTCACTCAACCATAGAAGGAGATCAGGTTGGTCAAGCAGGACCTGCACTTCACAAACTGGGCCTGATCCCCCAGTTGTCCTGCAAATGCTGCACAATCTCCCTCAAGACAATCTGCTCCATAACCTTCCCTGACACTGAGGTCAGGCTGACAGGCCTGTAGTTCCCCGGATCCTCCTTACGACCCTTCATGTAGATGGGAGTCAGACTGGCATGTTTCCAGTCTTCTGGGACCTCTCCAGAAGACTGGAAACTTCAGTCGAAGGATACTATGTACAAATCTCTTTTTCTTTTCATGCCTAGCTAATGAATAACTTAATTTCTCCTCCCCTAGATTGATTGGTTGGACTCTTTTTCTGGCTTCACTTATATTTATTTCACACAGAGAGTGGTGACGCGCTGGAACAGGTTGCCCAGAGAGGTTGTGGATGCCCCATCCCTGGAGGCATTCAAGGCCAGGCTGGATGTGGCTCTGGGCAGCATGGTCTAGTGGTTGGTGACCCTGCACATGGCAGGGGGGTTGAAACTAGATAATATTTGAGGTCCTTTTCAACTCAGGCCATTCTATGATTCTATGATTTACTTGCACTTGAATAGTTGCTACTAGAGAAAGTTTCTGAATTTCTTGTTCCTCAGGGAGTCGGGGTGTTGCTGGGAAGTGTAGCTTTGACCCAACGTGATGTACCAGTAGAGGAAAGCCAAGGAATGCATCACTTACTGGTGCCATGCCCAGATAGACTGGAAATGAATTAGTGAATGATCTCAGGGTAATACTGGCTTCAGAGCTCTGGAAGAGCTATGTATGTAATTCAGCTATGATTGTTGTGACTGACTATGATGACATGCAGGGATTTATTTAAAGCAGTTGTTATCACATTAATATATTTTTTAAAAAATGAATGCATAAATAAAAGAAACAGAAAATGTGTCATAAATCCTAGTCTATCTCCAGCAGAATTTCTTTCTTTTTAAAATATCACTGGTTTCTAGCATTTGAGAATACATCACTTCTAGCTTTCTGCAATGTCTGTTTTTGGATACCTGTAAGTTGCATTTTGATCATAAGTCTGCATTTATTGTCATAAACAGCCAATAACATTCCAGTCAGATTAGCTGAAAAAGAATCAGAAAGTAAAAATATCCAATTCACACTTATTTTCAAAAAACATCTTATTTCAGCCTGCTTTATTTTTATATGCTTCCTAATATTTTTGTATAATTAACTAAATACAACATATATAAGCAAGCATCAGGAAAAAAAAATTCAACATGTGCACTTGTGTCCTTATGCCCTTTTCCTTTTCTTAGCTGTAGAGGATAGCAATAGCAATCTTTTTAGGAAACCTCTGACTATCTCTCCTTTCTCATCTTTTGCATATTACTACTTACTGAACCATATGTAATTTCACAATACTCTCTATTTCATTATCTACTGTTTCTATTAACATTTCATCTTCCATAATATTTCTTCCACATAATTATAATATATCTGACAGGACTTAATTGAGGGTTTAATAACTTCTAATTTTGTTTACTTAGAGGATATTAATGACCCTAGATCTCCAACAATAAGTAGCCTTCTCTATGACGGCCCTTATTTACCTTTGAATGCCCTTTTCTGAACAATTACATATGAAAGCATTTTCAGTGTTAAGACTGTATTGTAATGTCTCATAATATTTCAAATATCTGGTCTGTAAACTTCTTTCCAGAAAATCACAATAATTAACACTATTATGTCCATTCTACATGGTCATTTTTATCTGGTTGTTCTTTCATTTTAGGATTAAAATGAATGGTAGGGCTTTACACTAATCAGCCAAAGTTCCTGCCTAGAGAAGTTCCAGGCATTGCACAAGGAATCTCTCATTTAAGTGATCGATCCCTACCCATCTGTGTGATTCTGTGATCTGCTTTCTGTTGTAACATGATTATACATAATTTTGAAAGGATCTCTTTAACCTATCCTTAGCAGGAAGATAGCTGGGAAGATGCCTGAGCTTTTCTCAGCTACGTCAATAGACTGTGTTTGTTGAAGTTGTGAACTGTCTGTAACTATACAGCTGCTCAGGAAAACTAACTGTACTAAAGTAGAGATCATTGTATATCTTCCTGTGTTTTGCAGTGCTACAAAGTGTATCTCCTTTATCTGACCAGTAATCTGAACTCTCTTCTCTTCTAATGTGGTGAAAACCAGTGAAATCTGATGTACCTTCTTGTCCTTTGATCAAGATCATATACTAATTGCTTTGATCTACTGGTTAAGAAGGAACCCTATTGACACTTAGTTCCCTTCAGTTTTCTGTAATTTCTCAGTTCTCTACAGTTTCCTGTAATTTATGGCATCACTTTCAGTAGATCATAGTCCTTTACTGGAATTAGTTTGTTCCATAGTACAGAAGGATCATGAATTTCTGTAGTAAACTTTTACATGGTGATCTCAAATATATTATATATGCCAAAAGAAGAGAAGATACCTAAGGATCTGGGAGTAACTGTCTCTGTGTAGTTGATTTTGCGGAATAAAGAAGATTAAATGTTTTTGGAGATGCTGTTGGTAATAGGATGTAAATTGTCAGGGACCATCTGCTGTGAAATTGATTGACCATGATTCAGACAAATATAATTTAGATATTTAGCAACATTTAGGAAATCATGGAGAGACCTAGCTTCTTTTTTTCCCTTGCTTTCTTTCCCTAGTTGTAATTTTTTTTTACTAAATTTTAAGTTAATGTATATTTTAATTTCTGTCTACACAAAAAGGAAGGCAATGCAAAACTGACCATTTTGATTCATGATAGTATCATTATGTTCAGTATAAGATTTCCTTTTTTTTTTTGACAAAAGTAAGCTCAAAATACATATTCCAAACATAGTGTTGCAAGTATAAGCTTAATCATATAAAATTATATGTATGCGGTTTCAGATGTTTGTTGCAGTGTCTCCTATTTTTGTGAACTGCAGAAATGTTTTGATGAACCAGATTTTTAAGATGAAATCTGTGATCTTAGACTACTTCCACTCTACTCGGCATTGGTGAGACATATGTCAAGTGCTGGGTCCAGGCCTGGACTTCCCAGTTCAAGAGGGTTATGAACATACTGAATGGAGTCCATCAGAAGACTCTCTGGAGCATTTGACATTCAAGGAGAGGATGAAATCTGGGTCTCTTCAGCATGGAGAAGAGAGGGCTTAGTGGAATCTTCCATGTCTATAAATACCTAAACAGCGGGAATGAAGTAGACAGAGCCAGACACTTCCCTGTGGTACCCAGTGAATGGACAAAAGGCAATGGGCATGAACTGAAATACAGAATTGTGAGGGCAGCTGAACACAGTAGCATATTACCCAGAGAGGCTATAAAAGTCTCCATCCCTGAAGATATTCAAAGCACAAACAGACCTGAGCCATATGTGCGTGCTCTAACTCACCCTGTATGAACAGGGGGCTGCACTCAATGCTCTCCAGAGGTTCTTTTCAATCTCAGTGTCTCTATGATTCTGTGATGCTTGAATTTCTTAGGTTTTATCCAAGCACACCCATTGTGTTTAGTATCCTTGTCAAGAAATGTTCATAACATAATATTTTGAACAGTGTCCATTCCTTTATGTAATTATTTGGAGTTCCTTTGTGTAGTTGTTTGGAGAGAATCTGGGAGGAAATTTTCCATGTGATTTCCAGGTTGGTCCTGTGATAGTCTCCAGTAAACTCCGCCGTGCTCAGTAGTCTTTGTGCATGGTTAATATCATCTGCTCCATATGTTGATGTGTAGTTGCAGAAGTACAAAAAAGGTGCATACAACCTGGTAACTCAGGGCTTGCAGCCAATCTTATCTGATGCCTGTACAAAATTTCTAGGAGGATCTAGGGAGTCTGGAAGGATTTTCCATACACTGGGCTGGATATAATCACCAGCTGTCTCAAAGACAACAAGTAGGTTAGGGCTCCAGATAGTTCCACTGGTCCAGCTCCATGCATGTGCAGGCTCCACAAGCTGGTGTCGTATCTGCACCTTTAGGAAGTTAGGTTCTTGTTCCCTTGACAACTCAGTAACTCCCCTTTGAAAGACTTAACTTCACTTGTCTGTGACATGGCTTCTCCTCCTTGAGATCAACACTACTGGTCATATGAAATGCTTGTTTGGAATTAAACAGTTAAAAAGACAATTCCAGAAAGATACTTTAACAAAATGTTATTTACTTTCTGAGATTCTGTCCAAAGCTAGTGTGATTCAACATTTGACAATGTCCCACATGAAATCCTGGTCTCCAAATTGGAGAAAAAATGGATTTGATGGATGGACCAGTCACTGGATAAGGAATTTGCTGGATGGTTGCACTCAGAGAGTTGTGGTCAACTGCTCAGTGTCCAAGTGGAGTCTGGTGACTAGTGGCATTCCTTAAGGATCGGTGCTGGGACACTGCTATGTAACATCTTTGTAGGTGTCTCACTCCAATTTGCAGGAGGGAGACGAGGTTCTTTTAATATATGTATACCCGATGGCGAGATTAAGACACAACAGGTCAAATCTTAGCCTGACCAGTTTATTACAAATCCTAGTTGCTTAGGGAGATGGGGAAGGGAAGGCGGGTGATAGAAAAGAGATAAAAGCAAGGAGTCTCTGTAGAAAGCGAGAGAGATAGTCACCACCATGGGTCCAGCTTTGCTCGTGGTTCAGATGTTGATCTTCAGTAGTGATGGGTCGTCGGAGGTTGTTGTTTGGTTGACGACTGCTTCAGTTGAGACTGCTTCAGTTGACGACTGCTTCGGTTGACGACTGCTTCGGTTGACGACCACTTCCAACAGCAGTACGGACTTATTTATGAGTCCAAAGTGGTCGAGTCAGCTCTCTTTGGAGTAGCAGCTTCTGGCTTTGGGATCTCAGCAGAAACTCCTTTGTTCCCATCTTCGAGGCCTTGCCAGAAGATAAGAGGGAGCAGGGAGATGCCCACCTGCATCCTGTTTTTCACAAGTTACGATGGTATCATTCCCCAGTCTCCCATACCAAGCTGGAGTTATTTGGTCACAGGCCAGATCTTCCGCCAGTAAACACTCCTGAGCACTCTCTTCTGGAGGCAAACAGCTCTGAAGGAAATGCTTTCAAATGTTCACAAGCTGATGTTGATTGCCACACGGCGACACCCACCGCTCACCTGCTCAGTAAGTCAGTTAGAGTCTTATCACAAAAGATACCTCAGAAAGCAAGCTTTGAGCCAAAAGAAAAGGGTTCTGACAGTAGGAGACAGGGACAGTTGGACCGAGTGCACCCTCAGCAAGTTTGCAGATGACACCAAGCTGAGTGGTGCATTTGACATGCTAGAGGGAAGGGATGCCATCCAGAGGGACCTGGACAGGCTTGAGAGGTGGGCCCATGCCAATCTCATGAAGTCCAACAAGGCCAAGTGCAAGGTCCTGCACCTGGTTTGGGGCAATCCCAAGCACAGAAATAGACTGGGAGATGAATGGCATGAGAGCAGCCCTGAGGAGCAGGATTTGGGAGTGTCAGTTGATGAAAGATTCAACATAAGCCAGCAACGTGTGCCTGCAGCCCAGAAGGCCAACAGTATCCTGGGCTGCATCAAGAGAAGCGTGACCAGCAGGTCAAAGGACGTGATTCTGCTCCTCTATTCTGTTCTCCCACCTGGAGCACTGCATCCAGTTCTGGGGCCTCCAACACAAGAAGGTTATGGAGCTGTTGGAGCAGGTCCAGAGGAGAGCCAAAAGATGATCAGAGGGCTGGAGCACCTCCACCATGAGGACAGGCTGAGAGAGCTGGGGCTCTTCAGTCTGGAGAAGAGAAGGCTCTGTGGGAACCTCATAGCAGCCTTCCAGTACCTGAAGGGGGTCCACAGGAAAGCTGGGGAGGGACTTTTTGTAAGGGCATGTAGCAACAGGACAAGGGGAAATGGGTTTAAACTGGAAGAGGGTGGATTCCTCATGAATGCCAGTTCTTAAGCTTGTAGATATCTTGCTTGTATGCCAGAAACCCATGGGCTTGGGTTTAACACAGAGATTAAGACTCCATTACTGAATGAACAGTAACGACACAAATCATCCCCAGAACAGCCACTACAGAGTAAACACTGCGGTATATGCTCAATGTCTCAGCTGTAGACACTACCTGATATCATTCAATGACGAGAAAATAAGAATCATTCTGAGAATTGACTCTCCCCTTGCTCTCCTCCTGTCAATTACTTTCTCGTCTTAGGAGGTATTCACTCTCCATAAGAATGGGAAGTTGAGCTTCTTGCTTGGACAGAATCTTATGTAATTTGTTTGTCTACAAAATGGGCCTACATGTTTTCATCTGACTAGGAATCCTATTCTGACTAGGGAAAGACAGACCCTCTTCCTTCCTGGAGTTAGAATAGGATCAAACTCTGAGATTTTGAATTCATAGAAAACATCTGCAGACATCCAGATCGATGTCAGACAGTCCAAATACTGAGGGCTGGATTACAGGCCATCCTTGGGTCCCATGATGTCCTCGGGCAGGTGTGTTGGACTTGCCTTCCTGTGGTAGGATTCAGCACACAGAGATTGCTAACATCACATTTCCAGCCCTTTCTTGGTTCCTCCTAAGTCCAGAAGGAGAGAAAATATGTCTGCAGATAAAACCATATTAAAACTCTTCTTTGATAAGGAGTATTGTGTAGATAGCTGTAATGTGGGGTAATGAGTTTGTTATGTGCCTGAGAGTCCTTGCAGATAACTTCAAAGCTGACTGTAATAATCAGTGTGGATATATATTTAATAATCATTCTATGGGTTGTTGGATTTTTTCAAATCAAGGAGTAAAAAGAGCCAGAAGAAAAATTTATATCACACAGTTTAAAGCTGCTTGTATTCCTGCCAGCAAAATTTATATCTGATGAGACGTGAACAGGCAGCTAAGTACAATTTGAGTGAAACTGGAAGCTGTAAGAATTGAAAACATCATTTATATTCCCTATCACGATAGTATGACTACTTCTAAATAAAAATACATATGAAACTACTTGAAAGCAGGGCTTAGGTATATGATGGAAATCTCTGTCTGAGCAAGAATTCAGGTAGTTACATAATTTGTGTATAAGATAAGTCATTTACACAATTTTTTTTTTTACAAATGTGTGTGCTGCCAGCATTTCAATATGGGCTTCTTAAACACAGTTTTTTCTTGCTGACGTCTCCCTGCCAGCTTCCCCTGGTGCATGGAGTAAAACTTGACCATATTACTTCATACATGGTTTACATGAGAACATTTGCACTTGCCTTGAAGAAACAATTTTTTGACTGCATTGAGAACTGTGACTGTAATGATGACAACAAGCACAGACACCTCCTCCCAAACCTGTGTCCAAGAGGCTGATTAAGCCATTGTTTCCCAGTGCTGCAGAGCTGTGCCCTTTGACAGGGAGGGACTGAAAAGAAGTAGATGCTGCATTCAGATCTCTGCTTTGTGCTTTGGTGCTCCAATTACCGTCTCTCAGTGACTGCATAGGAAGACCAAATTTGGAGAGAAAGAGGTCTGAAGGACCCTGAATTAACATGCCAGAGCTTATGGTGTCATACGGCCAAGTCCTGTGTCACATGAAAGAGGATGAGGGGACAGGACCTTACAGATCAAGATGAAGAGCTACTAGTGCTCTCCTGTGACAGACACACTCATTCACCCTTCCCCCTGCAAATTACAGTATGACAGCACTGCAAAACAGTTTTGCCCTCCAGATACATTAATACTTAAACCAATTTCTGCCAATGATTTATCACTATTCAGAGATGAATTGAAGTCAGCTGAAGCTAGGGGAAATCACATCAACTTTTCATTCATTTTGCTGACATAATTTGAACAAAGAGCACCTGAAGGCTCTCAGTCAATGCAGCTTGGTGTATTTTTCCTTATTATGAGCCATACCAAGTGAACTCATTTAAAGCATGGGGAAATACCATTTTATCTGGACTAACTTGGACTATAGGAGGTATGTAGTTTGTGCATGAGACCAGCGGGTAAAGTAGGAAGGAAGACAAACTCTTGGTTAAAGGAGGTTTGTCTGCTTCAAAAGCACATTACTACTGGTCTGATGGCAAGAGGAGGGGGTTTCTACATGCTGAGATTATGACATTTCTGGTTCACCTTGGTAGCATGCTGGAACTAGCCACACTGTGCTTAGAAAGAGGAAAACTCAGGATTCCTCCTGCTGAACAGGACTGTAGTGTAGCTGTGCTTAATGTGCATGAATGTGTCAATGAACAAAGGTCTGTCCATAATGAAGTGTTGTGTATACTCTTAACTAGACTGAAGAATTTGAGAATCAAAGCCTGTTTTAACAATTTCTTCTGTTTTTACCAGTCCTTACTCTGCAGTGTTGGTCAAACAGTGATTTTGAACAAGCAGGCACAAATACTCAATTGTTTATTAATTAATTATTTTTTATTTTTAGTTTAGTTTAATTAATTAATTATTTTTAATAATTGTTTATTCATTAATTATTTATTGTATATATACAAATACTCAATAGTTTATTTACCCAACTATATCAAAACCCTCCTGCAATTTAATGAACTAGAATGCATGTGCAGATGTATCACAACACTCAGGGAAAGAAACCAAGGGAGACAGAAGGAGAAGCTACTTTCTGTTGTTGGAACAAAATGTACTTAACTGTTAATCAGCTATTTGACATCACTTCTAGAGATATACAAGCTCTCAGCATGTCATGCCCTGCTCTGCTGATAAAAATCTCCACATCAGCTAGATGTAGTGATCCAGGACAGAGCTTTCTACTAATTGAAAGTTTGAGGATAAAACAAGGGGAGGAGACCATTTTCCCAGTATTCCCAGTGATGCTACTCCTGCCTTTGGCCTGCAATAGCCCATCCTACTTTCTGGTACTTCAACCTGAAGTTCCTTGCTCATCCCATTCATTTGCCTTCAAACATCTCCTTGATATTTACTTTCTCCTGTCTCTCATGTTTGCCTCAGTTTTCTCTTCTGTGCTGCTGCTTGTTTTGAAGGCACAGTATTTGAACCCTTTTCCACAGAGCCTCTCACCTTTCCAAAGCCTCCACCTTTATTCAGCCTGCATTTCTTCTACTTTTTCCCCTCAAATCCCATCATGGGAATCAGTTCTTCTCTAGTGACTCCATAACATCATACTATAAAGAATCTCGTTTGATGGGAGTTTTGCAGCTGCTGGGAGGTACAATAGCCAAGCCATAATCCGAAAATTCATGATATTTTTCTCCTTCTGCTGCTGGCAATCTGTTGTTTCTGTTGAAACAACATTAGAAAATAAGGTAAGAAAGGTCAAAATTACAAGATTTCTTGAGCTGGTTGTAAATGCTGTGGACCTGCATTGAGGCAACTCCAGACCTGCTCTACAAAGGTAACAGGACCCAGTGGTTTTCTGAGGTTTCCACCCTGAAGAAGTAGAAAGTTTGTGGTCTTTCATATGCTGAACAAGATCAGCCATTGCCAAAAGCAAAAGCAAGTGCAGGGACACTCATCACTGATGCTCATGAAATGCCTGTGTTCTAAAGTACAATTCATAAGAGAATCATCCAAAACAAAAAACAGTGCTAGTCATGAGGGTGAAAACCTATCTGAGACTCAGTAAAACTGTGATGACTAGAGCTCATCTGAAGAAGGAGAAAGTGCTTTTAGCTTTGTGTTTCTCTGCTGAGAGCATTTCAGTGGGAACTTCATTTTTTTCATTGAGAAATATTGGTTTTGTAAGAAGAAAACGAGATAAGAAAATAAACAGCTGTCACGAGGGTTCTGGAATTGGATGGTTGCCTTTTGAGTACTAAAAATATGTTGTCATATAAATAAATTTTTAAAAAATGTAAAAGCTTGGGAACATCTTTTGTTTCATTATCTGTTGTAGGTATCACCGCTCTTACAGAATGTGCCATTTAAGTACAAAGTAGGTCAAGAAGGAATTGGCTTCAGATTTTCACAGCGTAATGGAAGCAGTATTCATCACTGGTGGGGTCTGGTGAGCTAGTGCACTCTAGCAGAGCACTGCAACTGGGCAGACTCGCAATCATTTTCTGAGTCAGGTACATTGCTTAACTTACCAACCCAAATTCCAGTCTGTAACACATAATGCTTCCCTTCCTCATGGGATGGAGCAGTTGAAAGACTGCAGAAAGAATAAAATATAGTAAAACATCTCCCACACTGCAATACCACAAAAATGAAGCCTGTGCAAGAGTTTAGATTACACTTTTACTGTAAAGAACTTTATTTCCAGAGGTTTCCCTCTGTGCTACTTCCAAAATGATAACTCACTGCTGATAAACTGGAACCATAAGATGTATGTTTATACACTCTCAGACTTGATGGAAGCCACGTTCCTAAAGCTTTTAAGTATATTCTGCAAAGACTAAATCGTTTCATAGGAACATCCACTATTTCTGAGGCTGCTTTAGGATCTGCAAAAGAATTCAGCAAAAGGGGTATCAGAGCTAGTGGGAAGTATGTATTTCTTATGTGAGTGGAAGGGAGTTAGACAGTCTGAATTAAGCAGTACTCAGAAATACATAATGTGTCCTGGGGCTGACGCAGTATGTTGGAGTGAGGTGTCAAGCAAAGGATTTAAATAGTGCCAGTAGAATTGATCTGAGCAGGGCTTTCTGGCAATGTTTCTTTGCCCTCTGGCCCTCAGTTTTAATTGCTTCATTCACACTGTTCTCACGCAATTACCCATAAAAGTGGCAGTATTAGCAAGATAACTACTTAGAATGTACTGTGGTCATGTCTGACACATTGTACATTAGAAAGGTAGAGGAGGGACATCTACAGAGATAATGCAGTCCATCCATCTGCAATGGAGAGGAATCAGACCTTGTATCTTGTCCAGTAGTAGTTTCATGGAGACATAGAAAAGAGTACAGTGAATCATCACCATCCCTACAGCAGTCTTTTGCATAATCAAAGACACCTACAACAAACCCAATTCTTTCCTCTTAAATTATGTTTTCAATGTCTCTTATCTCTCTTGTAAGCTCCAATAATTTCACATTTCTTCAGTGTATAAAGATCACAACTGGATCCACTATTCCAGCAGTCACTGCATCTATACCAAATAGAGCAGAATAATTACTTCCTGTATCTTGTGTATAACTCTCATGATCATAAGGATCTAGAGTTGTGTCTTTTACTTGACAGGGTCTCACAGTTTACTCTTATTTTCAGGTGTCTCCTGTTCCTTCCAGGCTGGATGTGGCTCTGGGCATCCTGGTCTAGTGGCTGGCAACCCAAGCCATTCTATGATTCTATGATTTTCCTTCTGTTGTATTACATCCAGTTGTACTGGTACTTGCTTCATCATTCCCCACTTCAGCCTTGCTTACTTAACTTCTTCCTTAATGGAGCACTTCACACTCCCTTTCACTGAATTCTTCCTGGCATATTTCAGACTATTTTTTCAGTTTGTCAAGATTAATTTGAAATTTGAACCTGTTCTTCAGAGTGCTTACACACTTTTCTGTTTCATGTCATCTTCAAATTTATATGCACTTTTGGTTAAATAACAGTCCATTAAAAACACATAATCAGTGGGATCAGGGCAAGTTTCTGCAGGATGATATGCTCTTCAGTGTGACAAAAAGACATTGGTAACTACCGTTTCAACACAGATGAAATATGTATTATTTCAGCTTGCCTTCTTTTTGCAACCCTTACATTTGTTTTATTTTTCATTCTCGTCACGGATTACTCTGCCTCATATGCACTCCTAGAGGACAGTAGGAAGGGACAATGACATTCCACAGACATTGTTGCTAAACAAGCATGTCTTCAACAAGGAAAAAGTGTTTGTACATCCTTAATGAAATAAAAACACCCCAGCATTAGGCAGAGATCATCACTGAAATACAGAAGGACACAGGAATCTAATGAAGTCACTGTTCTTTGCTTAAAAATGTTAGTCTATCATTGTGATGTTTTGATAGACAATATGTAATGAGCCCTTGAGCATCCTCTATTCCATTAGAAAAATCAGAATGTAAAGAGGAGGTGTTGTCTACTTATAAGATGCTAAACGTACATTTCACACAGTAGTACACAGAAATGTTGGAAGGGACCTCTGGAGGTCATGCAGCCCATGCAGCCATTCAAAATAAGACCTACAGGCATACACCAATGCAGATTAAGCAGTTTTGGCCTCATTCATGTAAGTTCTGGAAACATCCAAGGATAGAAATCACGCAACTCTTTCAGGGAGCTTTTCTGATGCTCCATTACTTTCCTAATAGTAACATATTTCTTAATGTCCAGTTCAAGCTTCCCATTTGGTCCTGTGATGTTCACTTCTCCCTTGAGGGAGATAGGCAGATAGGCAGTGCAAGATCTCTGAACAGAAACAGCATACCCATGGATGGTAAGAGCTTGTAGGGCCAAAGAGGTAAGAGAAGCTGGAACAACAGAGGCAAGTTACTCTGTAGAAGTACTTTGATAAAAGGTTGTGATTGAGCATTGCTCCATACTGTCTATCTCTTCTGCTGTCCCTCAGCGTGACTCATCTGTTCTCACTATCATATTGTTATCTTTGACTACAGGAAGCTCATGACAAGATGAAGACAAATTTTGGCAGTTATCTGATGGGTGAAAGCGCATGACAACATCTTAGATAGCTTCAGTGTAATGTTCTTAGGACAGTGACAATCTTGTTGCCTTGTTGATTTTGGCAAATCTAATTTCTAGAAGTAAATCCACCTCAAAGAGGGTTTTAAGAACCAAGATACATTTGTATGTGTGCCCTTCAGCAGTATTTGACATTTCTCTATCATAGAATCATAGAATCATAGAATCATAGAATCATAGAATCACAGAATCATAGAACCATAGAATTACTAATGTTGGATAAATCCTTTAAGATCATCCAGTCCAACTGTCCACATATCACCAGTATTTCCAACTAAACCATGTCCCTCAGTACAACACCTAAACATTTCTTGAACATCTCCAGGGACGATAACTCTACCACCCCCCCCGGGCAGCCCATTCCAGCACCTGACCACTCTCTTGGAGAAGTAGTATTTCATAACTTCCAATCTGAATCTCCCCTGGAGCAACTTGAGGCCATTCCCTTTGGTCCCATTGCTAGTTACATGGGAGAAGAGGCCAACTCCCACCTCACCGCATTCTCCCTTCATGCAGTTGTAGGGAGCGATAAGGTCACTCCTGAGCCTCCTCTTCTCCAGGCTGAATAATCCCACTTCCCTCAGCCACTCTTCATAAGGCCTGTGCTCCAGACCCCTCACCAACTTTGTTGCTCTTCTCTGGACACACTCCAGGGCTTTGATGTCTTTTTTGTAGTGAGGGGCCCAAAACTGAACATGGTACTCCATACTGTGGTATAATTGATCGTCACAACATGTAATGTACTGAAAGGGTCTTTATTCTGGAATTCCCGTAATCTTTTACTGCAAATTCATCCTGAGATGAAATGGTTAGAAATTGTTCAGACTCTGTTTACAATCAAAATGTCCCAGATCCTTTCATTTATCTTCTTTGGTTTTATTCTGCACAGCTGAAAAAAGCACCTGTGACACTGGAAGCGGTACAAATAGTCCACTAAAAATGTACCATAAGAATTGTAAGATATAAATACTGCATTTTAAAAGTTTCATAAAAACTACCAAGCAATTTCTGTAGCTTTGGGGTTTTATGTACATTATATATAGCAGAAGAGAAGATATAACTTGATCATACAAAATAAAAAAAAATTTATTTTCAAAGCAAGTATAGATATCTCTCCAGTTTATACACTTCCTTTTTTCATTTTCTGCAAGAGAAGGAAGAAGTTATAAATAAAATAGGCCTACATGTTCAAAGGTGCTTATTTCTCCTTGGGAAGTGTTTAACACCCTCAAATATTACTTCTGGCAGTAGATTTTCATGGGAGCTTTTTGCCTCATATGAAATTAGCTCTTCTCAGGATTTTCTAATGTTTCTCATATTGAAAATGATGCCATTTCTGGAGAAGTCTGCAGAGCCTGTTTGAGGCTTGCTTCGAGGGACTAGGAAAATGGCATTCTCCAACTCTAGGGAGAAGATAGGGGTAAATAACAATAATAATAATAAAAACAATCACTGAGATGAAATGTTTACTTTTTGAAACAGTAATATTTTGCAATTAAAACTAGCACAGCATCAAGACTGATGAAATTAATTCTCTCAGTTTTTGAGATAACTGCTAAATAGGCATTAGCACCAATCATGCTGTCTCTTGTCACTTGTACTCACAAGACTGGGAGTAGCTCTTTCAACAATCCAGAAAATGACAGTCATACCATAGTGCAGGAGGACAGACAAAGGATCTATTCCTTGATTTTAATTTTAAAATGATAATGCAATGTGGATCTGTTTTTTGCTTGTTCTTCTCTTTTAGAAGAGCTGAAGTTACGGATGGAAATTCATCCCTCGCTCTGCTTTTCAGAATACTGTCCTTCCAGTTGATGTAAGCATGATGGGTATTTGAACTCTGTGAAGAAACGAATAAGTTCTTCTTGTGTGTGCTTATTATTATCATTTAGAAAACTGGGAAGATTTTCTCTCATTAAATACAAAGAAAAAAAAAAGTATTTGACTTCTCCCTTGCAGCTCACACCTCCCCTCCTAATATTTTGTGCTGTAGTTACCCTTAAAATGAAAACATGAAGGAGGTCACCATACTGAAACACCTCTTCAAAAATCAATGAGTGTTTCCTATTCTGGATTGCATTACAGATAAGAAAGCTGCAGCAATTCTTTTCATGAGGGAAAAATGTAGGGACCTTTATATAGCTCTATAAATGATGTCTCTCCAGAGTGAGCAGCAGCATTTCTCAAATAGCTGCTAATAAGACTAAATATGGTAGAGTATTGCAGTGAATCACAGTGTTGTATTGGGTTATGCAACCCTCTAAGGTCACTTACATAAAGAAGTGAACAAATTAAGTTCAAGGAAGCTCCTCTGTTAATTAACTTACGAGGTGAGGAACTGGCATTTAGAAAGAAAAGTTATGGCTGGCTGTTGCAATGGGAGGGAATACTTTATTGCAATTGTCAAGTTTTCTGAGATCATCTGAAACACAAGCAACTCCAACCACTGTCAAGAATAATCCTGGTAGAATCCACTCAGACCCTTCTTTGGATCCCTTCTTGCCTCAAGCAAAAGGGAAATTGCTGATTCAGCTCAAATTATTTGGCTCATGTTAAAATTTGTGTCTTGGGAGTAAAGATGAGGATGTCAACACTCCAGGTTGTATCAAGAGAAGTATGACCAGCAGGTCAAGGGATGTGATTCTGCTCCTCTACTCTGCTCTTGTGAGACCCCACCTGGAGCACTGCATCCAGTTCTGGAGCCCCCAACACAAGAAGGACATGGAGCTGTAGGAGTGGGTCCAGAGGAGAGCCAAAAGATGATCAGAGGGCTGGAGCACCTCCACCATGAGGACAGGCTGAGAGAGCTGGGGCTCTTCAGTCTGGAGAAGAGAAGGCTCTGTGGGAACCTCATAGCAGCCTTCCAGTACCTGAAGGGGGCCCACAGGAAAGCTGGGGAGGGACTTTTTGTAAGGGCATGTAGCAACAGGACAAGGGGAAATGGGTTTAAACTGGAAGAGGGTGGATTTAGACTAGATATTAGGAAGAAATTCTTTACTGTGAGGGTGATGAGACACTGGAACAGGTTGCCCAGAGAGGTTGTGGATGCCCCCTGCCTGGAGGCTGGATGTTGCTTTGAGCAACCTGGTCTAGTGGAAGCTGCCCCTGCCTATAGCAGGGAGTTGTAAGTAGATGATCTTAAAGGTCCTTTCCAACCCAAACCATTCTATGACTCTATGATTAGAAATATCATCTTGTAAAAAGTGGGAGTAAGTTTAGTACATCCTGCCCCTTCCACTCCCTGAATATCACTGACCTACTTGCACCTCTAACATTCATATTCCTACCTATTTATGCTGTTTAATAACAGGAGCAAAATTCTGGGTTGTTTGAAGTGTCTGATTTGCCTTTCTGTATTTTCAAAGCCATTCAGTATTTTCAACTGGAATAGGAAAAGAGGATCCGTAACATTCAGTAAAAGATATGACACAAATCAGAAGAAAAGCTTCAGAGCTTATGAAAAGAGGAAATACCTGTGCTTGTTTCATTCTGTCCTTTAAAGAATTTTAATAAAAATATGTATGTGCAAAATGATTTAGATTTGGTGTCATGAAGAAGTATATCAAAGACAAATAAATAATTTAGCAGGGATGAGTTTCATCTTGCATTCATTAGTTGCAGCTAAGCTTATAACATATTAGCCAGTGAGTTAATTACTGGCATTGTTGATTACAATGCAAATTAGATGTTCACTTCACAAGTACTGTGGTACTTCCCTATTTGATCAAAAGGAAAAAGGACTACTATGCTTGGGTTTTTCAGCATAGGCTCTGTATTCACAACATCCCTAGTCACCCTTGTATTTCAGAGGCATGGCAGATTCCCAGAATAACTGAAAGAAGATTTTTTATTCTTTGGCAAAATTCAGACCTCATCTGTGCTCTCAGACGTGTTGAGGAGGACACAACCCACTGGAGAGGAGATAGGTGAACTCCTATGTCATAGACTTGAACTACTGAAGTGTTTTACAGATGGTAGTTCCATAATGGACCAGGGAAGAGGATTCTTAGATCCTGGGTCAGCTCTTCAGAGTGAAATAGGCAGCTACTGCTACTGATGTAAGCTGCAAGTGAAAGGATAACACAAAGTGTCTCATGAGCCACTATTTCATAAAATTAAATAGAATCATAGAATGTATTTGAGTTGGAACAGACCCTTAAATGTCATCTACTCCATCCCCTTCAGTGAACAGGGATACCTACAGCTTGATCAGATTGCTCAGAGCCTGGTCCAGCCTGACCTTGAATGTCTCCAGGGACAGGGCATCCCCCCCCCTCTCTGGGAAACCCGTGCCAGTGCCTCACCACCCTTATTATAAAAAAAGGTTTCAGATACCTATAGATGGAGGGACTCTGCCTGCTAAAGGTGTTCAGAGATAATAATGTGTTTCAGTCACTCAAAAACTGAGAGATGGGACAGCTCTGAGGTAGCTTTGCTCTTTGTCTGGAGAAATCCTGGACAACTGTCCTTGCTCCTTTTTGCTGTTGTCAGTCACAGCAGAAGTTTTCAGAGTTGGAAGGGACCCTTAAATGTTACTGCATGCACCCTCACAGCATTTCCCTCTCCCTGTAAAACACTGTCTTGCTTTTTTACCTGGGGACACATGGAGGGCTTGTGGGTGGCTCTCTTGATTGTGGAGGGTCCCTCTGATTCCTTCAACAACTTAGGGAATTCCCTGAGAAATTTTGGCAGGTTTTCACACATTATTTTCACCACTACAAGAAAGGAACTGCTAATCATAGAATCACAGTCACCAAGGTTGGAAAAAAACTCTAAGATCACCTAGTCCAACCATCCACCTACCACCAATATTTCCACGCTAAACTATGACCCTTAGTACAACATCTAATTGTTACTTGAACACCTCCAGGGGCAGTGACTCAACCACCTCCCTGAGCAGCCTATTCCAGCACCTAACTACTCTTTCAGAGAAGAACTTTTTCCTAATGTGCAACCTGAACCTCCCCTGGTGCAACTTGAGGCCATTCCCTCTCATTCTATCTCTAGTTATGCAGAAAAGGCCGACTCTCACCTTGCCACAACCTCCTTTCAGGCAGTTGTAGCGAGCAATAGTGTCTACCCTGAGCCTCCTCTTCTCCAGACTGAATAATGCCAGTTCCCTGAGCCACTCCCCATAAGACTTGTGCTCCAGACCCCTCAAAGCTTCATTGACCTTCTCTGGACACACTCCAGGGCCTCACCGTCATTCTTGTAGTGAGGGACCCAAAACTGTACACAGTACTCTTGATATGACCTCACCAGAGCTGAGTACAGAGGGTCAATCACTTCCCTGCTCCTGCTGGCTGCACTATTTCTGACAGAAGCCAGGATGCCATTGGCCTTCTTGGCCACCTGGGCACTCTGCTGGCTCATATTCAGTCGAGTGTTGACCAACACCACCAGGTCCTCAACATATTATTCAACTATTCAGGAAACCAATAGGAAGACCAAGTTTTTAGGTCATTTTCTTGAAGTCAAATCTGTACAATTTCTAACAAGCTGTAGATTTCCCTGAGAAAACTCAAAGAAAGGAGAGCACAGTAAACAGATTTTATTCTATTCAACAGGATCAGTTATTTGTTCACAAGACACTGTGGCTTATGACATCTCTCTGCTCTGTTCAAAAGGTTCTTTCACAAAAAAATTCTGAGCACAGCTCTGGTGAAAACACAACCGTATGTTCTTGCGGTGGCTGAAGGTGCCGGGACAGAATTTACAGCTGAAATATGAAACATATGCTGTAAATTCTTTGAGGTTAGAGCCTGGCACCATGTGTCCCTGATCATGATACAGGCTAGAAGTGCAGTAGAAACTATAAAAGGAAACGGTTTATAATAAAATGCCTCAGTAGCACAAAGAAGCCTGAGAATAGCTCAAAAATATTATAACATTGCAATGGACTATGACAAACTGCTTATGTTTGTAATCATTTATGACTCTGCAGCGATTCACGCAATCTCGTCATAGGGCAAGAGATGTTTTTTTTTCAGTATTTCCTCTTGCAAGAGTTTGCAGGGGGAAGACCTTCTGTCCAAGGGTCTCTGGGGAAGGAACACTGTAAGGAAACGATTTCATGCAGGATGATGGAGATGCTGAGGAAATTCCCTTCTCCAGATTTTTCTTCTGCTGCAGTTTACTCAGAAGGCAGGATCTAGCTGACTTCTTTCTCATAAACATCCTGCTGGCTCTTGGATAGGCCTTGAAATGTAGCTTGAATCATTTATATTCTGAAAGGACTGAAAAAAAGTTTATTTCAGCAAAGTCATCCTCACAAACAAGACCAGTTTGAGTGATTTGTCTTCTTACTTTCTGAATATAAGGTAATATAGATAGAAAGAGGAAACTGAAGAGGGAGTTGAAGAGAGGAGAAAAAATACAACTGCACAAGCAGTAAGAAGATAAAATGAAGAAATGTAACTACTTTATTCATCTAATTTTCATTTGAAATAAAACAGCTTTTGCTTTGTTTTTCTGTTGTTTAAAAACTACTGAAAGGTGTGAAACAATATGAACCCATTTTCACAATTTCATGTTGCCTGAGAAGCATTACAGCAGCAGGTGTGGATTGATGGAAAGAGTGAAGTAAGGGCACAGTAGAAAGCAAGCAAGCAGGGGATGACCTAAGGAGAAGAAATTGCTAGCAATTTTGCAGCGCTGGAGAAGTAAAGGTGAAGAATATGCAGAACACAGGTAGGTACGGTCCCTTTCCTCACCCAGGCAGCATGGCTAGATTTGAACCACACATTATTAACCTCGAATCTGTAAAAAAATACTCATTACAAGGATCACCTGTAGGCATGTATCAATGCTATCAAGCAGAATTTCCTCCATTTATTAGCATCCTCAAAGAATGCTGTGACACATATGAGAAAAAAAAATCTTTATTAGTCTAAAGTTCTCTGGGAAATATGGAGAAGTCTTTTTTACCACTGAAAATTAAAGGAAAAACTCTAAGGTCAGACTTCCCAGAGTCCTGCAAATAATGAATAAAAGATTAAAAAGTGCTTAGCACAGAGTTTGTGTTAATCAGTGTCTTCTCATGTGGGCATGTTTCCTCCAGCAAGCCTGTAAACTTTGATTTTGAGTAATTGGGAGGTTAAAAGTTCTTCTAATTAGCATCCACTTATATGTGGATTGTAGTACCTAGTTTGCAATCATAAAGGTGAGGGTTTTCTGAAGTGCTGCTAATTATGAAATAGATTTGCCATTTGAAGCAAAAATCAAGTGTGGAGTCAAATGAAGCCTCAGAATCCACATTTTTGTTACAGTGCAGAAGGGAAGGTTAGATAGCTAGATTCTATAACAACTCTTTAATGACTGGAGATTGTGAAATGGAAATTAAGAATGAGTTGTCAAATGTCTATCTAACAAATCATTTCATGACTGTGATCTTTTTTTTTTTCTTGGTGTGATATAAGTTTCTTTAGCTGCTGGCATACAAAGAAATGAAAAAGACTTTTAAAATCAGACACCTTAAAATGTAAAAGAATAAGGGTGATATTTCAGCCACCTCTGTAAGAGGTATCCATCTATAAGGCTGATAAAATGTATGATTAAAGATAACTTCCCAAAATATATTTTCTGACTTCTTCTCATTCATTCTGCATCCCAGAGACAAACAGGGACTTCTCCGTGAGATTCCAGAAGAGTAACCTTCTGGCTGAATGTTAAGGTTAGTGAGGCTCACTAGAAATTGTCTTCAACAGGTTTTACTTCATATATTCAGCACATAATTAGAGAGCATTAGATTCTGCACATTAAAACAGTTTGTACTGGTCTTTTCACTTATTTCTCATATCTGGAGAATAGATGTAGGTGAAGTTGTTATACTTCTAAATCAATGCAAAACATAATTATTTTCCCTTTTATACATTATATGGGCTTCTGTAGTCTAGAGTCGTAAGTCATAGAGAAGAGCTCTTTGTTGCAACCGAGGAGAATTGTGATTTACCTATAAAGTTACTCAACAGATCTTGTGTGGAGTTAAAGTATAATTTCAGAGCTGCACAACTGAAATCTGAACACAAAATTATGGAGTAAAGTCTGCTAACCACTAGTCCTATTGATTCTGACGGATGCAGGGTTAGACAATTCCAATAGCTTCATTTTTTTCTTCAAGAATAAAACAGAAGTTATACTGACAAAGCATATTTTTCAAAAGGAGAGAGTCCAGAAGAGAGGGCTACAAAATGGTGCCATCTTGCAGTCACAATGTCTTACACTGGAATTTCTTCCGTGTACATGTGACAAAATCAATGTAAATGGCCAAGTAATCTGCCTATAAATGAAAAGTTAATGTTTTACCTTGTTTTACAATATATATATATATATGCCAGTAAGTTAATAGTATCTAATTCCATCTGAGTGGTGACAATCTGCCTGTTACATATGGCGGTTTTACATGTGATCTGAGTATTGCTGTGTGTTTCAGTTTATTAAAAAACTTTCAACCCTCACTAGCAATTGTTATACTAAATGCAGAAATGCATCTTGCCTGCAGAAAGGGTTACCATATTCCCATTGTATCTATTTTCTGTACCACTACATTCAAAGTCTTGCATCCTGACCTTTCAGGAGCTCATTCCCCTCAGCTGGGTAGACACAAGTACAAAATGCCCTAAAACAGATACAGTCTGATTGGGATCTTCACTCATATGGTTCAATTGATGTGTTTAGAGCAAGGTCTTCACTCATACAGAAGGCAGAACTTCTGTGTGGAAGGGTAAAGGCAGTCTCAAGACACTGAGATAAAAGCCTGAAGAAAATAAGATGCAATGTATGGGACACCTCACTCAGTTTCAAGTGCAAAACTCAATTCTTTGTTCTTGTCTTACTGATGAGAACAAACAGCACACAAAAAGAAGGACAAGAAGAGAAAAAGAAAGTGCACTTTCTAATAGGTTGTTAGTAAATCATCTGAGATTGATGTCTCATATAAGATCAAATGAACTTAGATTTCGTCCTTCCTCAAATGCTTTATGTTGTTGTAGGAGATAATTTGAAAATCATGGCTTGACAACTGAAGAACTGTCAAAGTCTGTATGGCAGAAAGCTTCATTAAATCAATGGCCTTATTGACTGAAGATCAAACTTCACTTTAATGAAATTATCTTTTTGACCTACATCCACTGTCATGGTACAAATACTGAATTGAATTTTTAAAGTCACGGGACTTTGCCTCAATCTCTTAAGTGCTACTGCATGACTGAGTGGAGCTGTAGAATGGTAAAATACTTACCACTGCTTGAATCTTTGGGGTAAAAGTAAGTAGCTGAAATGTTTCAAAGCATACTGGGAATGAGAAGTTTTAATCAAAGGAAAAAAGCATATGATCACTGTGAAATGAAAGGTTTCAAGAGACCAGAGAGATCTGTCAACAAAAGTTTCTAAATCCTGCCTACTCAGTTAAAAAGAATAAATTCTGTCTCAGAGGACTAGCCCATCTTGGCAATTAGCTCAGTAGGAGAGGACAAGCTTTTAAAATAAATATAAGAAAATAGAAAGCCTCAGCTGCAGGCCATCAGGAAGAAAACAAAAAGATGAAAATCAGTGCAAAACCAAAACATCTTAATTTGGCTGTCCATGCCCAAAATTTAGGTCTCTACCTGTAAGCCAGATGCCTATGCTCCTTCTGTAGTCAGTGTAAGAGTTTTTGAGTTAGTAAAACCTGGAGAGTTACTCATCTGGCCAAATACCAGCCTGGATTCTGTTTGCCTTCAGTTGTTCATGCTCCCTGGGTGTCTAGGATAATCCTATGGGGCTGGCTTATGGGAGACCCTTGGGACTGGTAGATGGAGGCTGGACAGAACATACAAGGACAGTATGAGGGAAGTAACATTTCTAGAACAAAAGAAACCCTGACACTGCTATAGATGACATCCTAAACAGAAATTTTAATAGCAAAGCTGGAAATGCATAGAAGCTGAAAAATGTTTTCCAGACTTAACCTGGAATGAAACAGAGTTAGATGTTTGAATTATGAAGTGTGTGGATGAGATATGTTGCATTCCATTTCTTAATTGACAATAGTTGACAAATATTTCTAAACTGTCAGTCCTGTACTACTTGGAATTAAGAGATGGTAACTGTATTTTACATTCATCAGCTGTGTAATTTCCTAACAAATCTTGCAAGATCAGTGGAATATGCAAGCTCAGGAAACTGTTTCTTCTTTGCTAATAGCACAAGAAAGGCACAGAGCATTTGGAACAGGTCCAGAGGAGGGCGACCAAGATGATCAGAGGGCTGGAGCACCTCTCCTATGAATAAAGGGTTAGGGAACTGGGCTTGTTTAGCTTGGAGAAGAGAAGGCTCCAGAGAGACCTCATTGTGGCCTTCCAATACTTGAAGGGAGCATAAAAACAGGAGGGGGAACGATTGTTTACATGGGTGAAAAGTGATAGGACAAGGGGAAATGGTTTTAAACTGAGACAGGGGAGGTTTAGGTTAGATTTTAGGAGGAATTTTTTCACACAGAGGGTGGTGACGCACTGGAACAGGTTGCCCAGGGAGGTTGTGGATGCCCCGTCCCTGGAGGCATTCAAGGCCAGGCTGGATGTGGCTCTGGGCAGCCTGGTCTAGTGGTTGGCAACACTGCTCATGGCAGGGGGGGGTTGAAACTAGATGACCTTTGAGGTCCTCTTCAACCCAAGCCATTCTATGATTCTATGATTTTGTGATTCTATGAATATCTAACAGTGCAATGGACCTGAAAATTGTTGAGCCACAGAAGTACATCTGCCACAGGCAAAGTAAGAGATCAGTTGACTAAGGAATGCATACATATAGAATTAAGATATAGAAATGTAATTAAGGACAGACAATACATCTGAAGGAACTACTTGCTACCAGACAACTCTGGTTTCATTTTTTTGTTATGATTACAAGTTCTGATGACAGTGGTAATTTCAAAGATATGGTATTATTCAGATTTCTACAAAGTGGTAAGCTTAGTATCACAACATGGTGATTTAGAAAGGAGCTCCTTAGGGAAGCAATAGAGTGTTTATGGCTTAGCTTAGTACTTGCTGTTTCAAAAATATTTTAAAAAATATTGCCATAAGCAATCTTTATCAGACAGTGTTACTTCTAGGAGTTCCTGTAAAGCATGGCAAGAAATTCGATGATGTTCAATACTGTCACAAGAATTAAAAAGGCTGCCAAAAAGAGAGGTTAATCTCATTTATGATAGGCTAAAACCTAGGCAAAAGCGATGTTATCCATTTATAAACAAAAAGCACAGACCATTCTTACAGAAAGAAGATGCTGACTGAAAATAACAGTAGCTTGTAGGAGAAAATGAAAAAATACAAGCTCTGACACCAAGGCAAAAGTGCTAATTCAATTCTTGTCAGTATAAACAACAGAATAGTGAGCAGTAGAAAGAAAGTGACTTTTCTTTGCATGTGACGTTATTGGGACTGATGTGAAATAAAGTATACAGACTTGATGTCAACATTTTAAAAGGGATATGGAAATACTATGGATGATATAGATATAAGCCACAGATATGTTTTGATGGCTGGAAGATGGAAAAAAGAGAGGGAACAGCGAGAGCTCAATCTGTTTATCTTCTCAAACAGATCAAAAGACAGCTTGATTATAGTATGCAAGAACCTCCACAAGGAGTAAATACCAGTTACTGAATGGCTCTTTAATCTAGCAGAGAAAGGCACATCAAGAGCTGGTGGCTGAAAGTGAAGCCAAATTCAAATGAGAAATTAGACAAGCTTCTAAGAGGGAAGGTGATTAGCTGCTGGGTACAAAGGAGATGTTGAATTCTCTGTCATCTCGTTTTTTTGCAGTCAGGGATACATGCCCTTCTCAAAGCCCATGTTTAATCAGATCCAGGAGATCTAGCTTAGTATCTTCTTGCTCAGGATACACATCATGCTAGATGGTCATCTTGTGTCCTTCAACCTTGATCACTGGAAATCTTGGGGGTACATCTTTCAGCACCAAGTCCAATACTCCTCTTAATCTTTCTATTATTTCATCTGTAAATGTTGATGTAGTTCATTCTAGTACTGATAACAGATGTCTGGGGCTGACACATATGTCCTAGGAAAACAGCAGAGAAGTGATGCAGGAGAAATGAAAGAGGAACAGCTCACCCACTTGTTTCTCCTAGGGAAAGAAGAGAGCCAGTAGATAGAGACCTGACCACTTAACAGTGCTCACCAGTACAACAGTTAAATCACAGCTCCTAGTTAAATACTGAGCTTGGTACTAAGATGAGAAGAACCACTGTTTCTGAGAGATGCTGTACTCAGTGGTATGCAGAAATACTCTTCTCCCAGTATGGAGGGTTTATTGCCTGTTTATTAACTGCTTTTTTCATCTTCCTGTACCCCAGGACACAGGTTTTGCAAGCCCAAAGTGTGGGACATAAACATAAAATATAACATGTAAATTTGAAAAAATAACATTAAACAGATTGTGTTGTGACAGTTATCTAGTGCTTTAATGCAAAAGATTTCCAGAGCTCTTTATATTAGCTTATGATCAATAATAGAGGAATTAATTCTAGGTCAGGTTCTAACATTTCTACCAACACTCATGTACTTTCCTCTGTACATAACTCAACCAAATGAAAGGGAATATTTGCATAATGTGATGCCTTCCATTCAATTATAGCAACACTGGGCTTTGAAACCCTTTGCCTGGGCTATCCTGAGCTATTTCTTACATGGAAGTGTTGAAGAATATAAAAAAAATTTCAGGATACCAAATTCTAAAGCCACTTTCATAACCTTGAAATTCCCTTTCTCCTTACCATAAGAGCTCTGTCTCCTCTCTTAATGGAATTCCTTGGGCTGAAGGAAAGGAGGCACTATGAAGTCATGGTCATTATTTGCATTCTTGAAATGGCTAAAGGTGTCCTTCCTCAGAGGAAGCAAATCCTGTGAACACGGCCTTGTGATTCAACACAAAATCTCAGTCTGGAACGTGTCTCACTGGAAGAGCAAGCTGTCTTGATTTTGTAGAGCAACTTCTGGTCTGCTTATTCAGAAAAAAAAATCTCCCTAAATCAACATCTGACAGATGTTACTCTCAGAAATGTTTTTTTATATCCCAGCACCTTTGAAAATATTTCCTCTGAGTCTTCCTCACAGCAATACAAGCTTTGACACCTTAGTGGAAAAAGTGCCTACAGCAAGAGGAAAACAGATGTGCCAAGTCAGCTAAAGCTCAGTGTGCGAAGGGAAAGGGCAACAGTTGGCAAGTATGCAAATATGATGCCTGTTAAAAATGCCCTCTCAGGATTGCTTGTGTGCACAATTTTACATCCTCAGGACTGTCTTTATGATTAGAAACTCTCACCTGTGCTGCTTCAGACTGCAAAATCTCTTTCTTATGCAACACCGAGTCTTAGTATGGTGGCTTTGTGACTCCATTTCATAGCAATTATTTAACTGTTTTGAATTTTTACAACTAACATGTAATGCAAATAAGATTACTTACCTCAGGGCACATTTAAAAGATTTAATGCTAATATGATCTGAATCAATACTATAGCACAAATCAGCACAAACTGCATAGTAGTAAAAAAGAACCACAATACTGTGAGGGTTATTTAGTATTAGTGGAAGGAAACAGGATATATTGTGAAACATTCTTGGGCTCAGTACTGAATACTTTTGGAATCTGATAGGAACACATCCAACACAACTCTTAGTCATACGTTTAATTTACAAGTGTTTTACTGGACAAAAATATTATAGGATTTAGGGATTAAAAGGATTTACAAAGTTATCGTGTTCAGGCAGTTTCCATTTCTTTTGGAGTGCCAGGGTAAAGAACTCACTATTATTGCCTGCATTTTTTCAGTGTCCTGACTAGGCAATTTATTTATTACTAAACAATAGAATTTAAGCTACTTTATCTAGAATGTTATTTCTCAGCTCAAATAATATAATACCAACTGTTAAATGCCAGCAGAACAATAATTGAATTGAGGACTAAGTTACGAAAGGACTAAGTTGCAATACTTCTGCAATGCATGTGCTTCCATTTTAATTGCCAGTTGTTAGCAACACCATTGGGAATACTGAAATTATGTTTCAGCCCAAATTATGTTTCTGCCCACTTAGTTAAAAGTTTTCTCTGCTGATTTATAGATTGATGAAGGAGAGAATAACCCAAACCAGTTCAGCTAGTGAATTCCAGTGGAAGAAGGTCAACAGAACATCTGCTTTGCAATTTGCAGTTGTCTGCTTACTCATGCACATTGCTCTATTGTCCCAGGAGTAGTTCAGTCATATAATATGCAAACTCTTAAACAAAAAAGAAATTTTTTTTAAAAAACCTTGATTTTATTGAGTTCTCTGAAAGTTTTTTTTTACTTCACTTAAGCTGAGAATTCATGATTTTCCTCAACAATAACAATGTGAGTTTGTCACAGCACAGTTACTGATACTTGAATTGTCTCCTGTTATTGCATGAGGACATATTTTTTTATGTTTCTTTTCTGTGAATTACTTATTTAAATCAATTGGTTGACAGCTGCTACTTAAGTTGTGGCTATAAATGGGCCTGAATCAAAGCCTACATCAGAGCATCCTTAAATGGCAAGTAATCTTGGACGCAAATGTGAGCTTCACAAACACCATTCATTTGTATAGTAAGGCAATGCAGTAAACAACTGCTCATTTTCTTCCAGCTCCAAAAGCTTCAAAATGTCTGAGCAAGCCCTATCTGAACTTGCATTTTTCAGTTCATGACCCTTTACAGCTCTAATAATAGGATTTGGACATCTATTACAGCTGTAGTAATAGGGCTACACAAGGTAACATTTACCATTTTGAACTGGACAAATCATCTGTCTCATTCTGGATGCTGTCAGTTGCATTTATATATATTAGATGCCTGAGAAAAAAGTGGGGGAAAAAAATCAACTGTCCATCAGAGATAATTCATTCTTTAAGTGCTTTTTATGCCCTGGAAACTCAGGTTTTATCTCCTGACTTCAGTTGTGCTTTATAAAAATGATTTCAAGTTGAACTCCCAGAATATGTCTGCCCAGAGCAGTGCACTGGTACCTGAGCTCTCAGGTGCGGTGGCAGGGACTACCACTGTGAGGCTGACACCAACATGGAGGTTCCTAGGCATGTTGTCATCTCTGTGTCTTGGTTCCCTTACAACCTGTGAAGAAGTGGGTACCATTCTGCTGCTCTGATTTAGGGGCTTCCCTGACAACTTTCGTAACAGCTTTAGAGACATGTTGGTTGAATACATCCTAGTTAATCGAGATACTGTGGTAGACCGAAAACTGGCTGGTGTGCTGGGCTCAAAGGTTTTGATGAGCAGCATGAAATCCATCTAGTGGTCAGCCACTAGTGGAGTACTCCAGGGGTCGATACTGGGGCCAATACTATATATTGCTTCATCGATGATCCTAGATGATGGGACACAGCGCAGCCTCAGAAGTTTGTAGATGATACAAAAGTGGGAGGAGCAGTTGATGCACCAGATGAGCATCGATACAGAGGGAGTTTGACAGGCTGGAGAAGTTGGCTGACAAGAATGTCATGAAGTTCAACAAAGGGAAATGCCAGATCCTTCGCCTCAGAAGAAATTACAGCATGTGCCAGTACACACTGGGGGCCAACAGAATGGAAACCAGCTTTGCAAAGAAGGACCCAGCAGTTCTGGTGGACAAGCTGAACACAAGACAGTAATGTGAGAGGAAGGACAGAGAAAAGAAGGATTGGGAGAATTTTATATAAATATCTTGTGGGGTAAGAAGGAATGAAGAAAACAAATCCAGTCCCTTCTTAGTGGTGCTCAGTAACATGACGAGTCACAATGGGAACAAATCAAAACACAGAAAATGCCACTTAAGCATGAGAAAAATCTTTTTTATTGTGAGTGATTGATCATTGCACAGATTTCCTAGAGAGGTTCTGATCTCTTTGTCTTTCAATATACTCAGTATCTCTCAGGGCACAGCCCTGAGCAATCTGCTGTAGCTGACCTAGCTCTGAGCAGGACTGTTGGACTGGGCTATCTCCAACCTCAGCAGAGCTGTGATTCTGTAGTTCTGTGAGCTTGGTGCAGGCTCCCTACCTATAGTTAATGGAGATCTATGTAACAATTCAGTTTTCTATTCTTTAAGGCCATATGGGGCGTCCAGCTCTCTGTTTTGAAGTCTGTGGGTCTTCTGAAGGTCTTATGTGATATATGTCACAGGTGTCTCAGATATGCAAGGGCATCCCAAATGCTACTAAAAGCGTCTGTATTTAGTCTAGTGAGCTGAGCCCACATGTTGGCAATGAGTGCCAGAAACGGAGTAGTTTCAAAATGGGTCAACTGCGTCAAAGCCTTCCGCTCCACTGGCTCTTGGACATCTGCCTATCAAAACTTTTTGACACAGTTTGGTGTCTTAGTCTTAAACTATGTCCCAGTTGAAAGAATTGCAAGTTAAAAACTGAGCCAAATAAGAGGAGGCAAATGGCTGCCTGTATGTTCCACAGAATCCAGCAAGCTTGGTCTTGTGAAAGTCTGAGAAGAGCTCCCATCCCCATGAGCGCTTCATGCTTCCCTCCATATTGCGTTTACTTCCACAGACACTGAACAGCTTCTCTGCTAGAGTTGCAGCTCCACTGAGCATGAAACACCAGCATGTTCCCTATACAACACTGGGCTGTTGGTTGCCTGAGCTCTCAGATAAGAGTGACTTCTGTAGGACTCCTCCTCCTGTATGTTTTCTCTGTTTATGAAATCATCTTGGGACACAGTCAGGACATCAGATAACAGCACATGCTGTTGTAAAGTGGACTCTGATAGCTTGCCTAAAAACATCCAGTTTTTTGTCTCTTGACTCGATCATCCTGAACTTCAGTTTAATTACAGCTATCTCCTCTGACTGTCTGCCCATGCATTATTATCCCTTATATCATCCACTATTTGACATTTATTTTTTCAAAATGAAAATGACCTTTACTCTTAAAAGATAATAAATTAGTTTTGAATTTATAGTAATTCCCTGTCACTCCAAATAATGCTCACCCAAAAAGACATGTCAGCATCAAAGGCAGGAGAAGTAAAGGCAAGAGCTTCAGATATGTGAGCAATCAAGATTGATAGATGATGTGTTATTGGTGGCTTTCCACTGTTTCTTTTACTGTGAATATATCTAATATTTACAATATCCTTTAGTCAAAAGATTTATATTTACTATATATGAGAGTTCTGCCTGTGAGTCTTCAGTACAAAATAATACAGTGTTTACAGGTTTTTTTTTTCCTAGGAAAGAGTATTTATGAATTTTAAAGATATTAGGAGAAATTTATTCCCAGAAGGAGGAATTATGCACTGGAACAGGCTGCCCAGGGAGGCAGTGGAGTCACTGTCCCTGGAGATATTAAAGAAACGTGCAGATGCGTCACTGAGGGACATGGCTAGAGGGCATGGTGGGGATGGGTTGACGGCTGGACTAGATGATTTTAGTGGTCTTTCCAAACTTAACGATTCTATGATTCTGTAAGACATTCAGGTTAGAGGTACCTGGACCTTTTCTCCCAGCAGCTCTGTAGCTCACTTTCTGCAAGTCTATCCTTGCCCAAAGGTCCATGCCAGAAGACTTATTTTACTTCTTTCATGACACATTTGGTGAGGATCTCTAACTCATTTCAATACTGAATACCAGAGACAGCCTACATTGAAAAAGGAGCTTTACAGACTTTATTTCCTTCCTATTTTAGGTTAAAAAGCTCCTCTAGTACTCCATAAATGTCTTTATTATTAAATTGCTGTTGTTTCAGGAGATGTATTTTGAAACTGTTGCACATTACATGACCCATCAATCAGCCACCTTGCAGAAACTGAGACGAGCTGAGAAGATTTGCTAAGGCATACAACCAGGTGCCCTTAACTCTTGTGATTTTTTTGCACAGTAATGCATATCAATGCAAGTGAGACATTCCATTGTCATGAACACCCTTCAGACAAACCAAAACATGTCTGAGGTGATTAGAAATGCAAAAAGCAACCCAAATCAGCAATGGATTACTAGTGATTCTCATTTCCTCTCCACCACTAGTTATGGCCACACAGCCTCAAGTGCAGCTCTCCTGTGCTCCTGACTGGGAGTCACTTTTCACAGTGGTCTGCCTGAGCAGTGACAAACTTGCATCCACTTGTTAAAACAGTATAATGGCTGCATGGATTGTATCTGTCACATTGAAGGTGAGTTCTAGGTTAGAAGAATATCCACATTTTCTTCTCCTGTCTAAGTGAGGAAATCAGCTTTAAATGCTTGCTTTTCAGAGCAGTGAAGAACCTATAAGGGTGCAGCGGTAATAAATCCTCTCTGTGCCTGCTCTAAGGAGTCCCATGATAAATAGCAAAAGCTGAAGCAAAGTGGTTCAGCTGTTTCTGAGCCTTTCTGGATCATGCTCAGAGAAAAAGAAGCAAAGAGGGGAAATCTGTGTACAGAAACTCTTAAGAAATACTGACTTATCAAAAGGGCTTCAAGCACAACTTCTTCAGCACCTACTGCAGGAGATACATAGGGTGAATATTTGGCGACTGTTACTCAGTATATTCCCGCTGTGACAAGGAAAGCTTTTTCTTGATTGAACAAAAATGAGTGAGAAGGAGCTGAGAAAAGAGAAGGGAGGGAGGGAGCTCAGTGGTCCACACGCTCAAGCAGAACAGAGCTGATGCCAGCTTCCCACCTGCGCAAACCCTGGAGGGGAACGAGGGCCAGCAGCAGCCGTTTTATCTTTCTGTTCTAGCTTTGGCACAAAGCTGATCATTTTGAATTACATGCAAAACAGAGAAGGTAGAGATGGAGACATTACTTTTTCTAATGCCGTGCATCAAACTTATTGTTTTCTCATCCAGAAGATGTTTCTGACCTCTCCCAAGACACTTCAAGCTGTGTGTGCAGGTGAAAAGGAAGTGGAGCACTCTGGGTGAACTTCCCAGGTGCTGAGCAGCAGCACAAAGTTTTCATTCCCTCAAAGTCCCTCACCAACTGGTGTATGTGAGTTCTCCTCTTCTTAATTGAGAATAAAGATAATAGCTTCAGATAGGAAATGAATGCCAAGGCTCTGAAAGAAGCAAGAGCTAGCAATCCTAGTGAGGTGCACCGCACTAACATTCTGGTGGATGCGAGGGTCACAGCCCCCTAAGGTCAGATGAGGACAGATGCAAGGGCTCCAAGATAGACAGAGTTCTGGGGAATGACAAAGACGGAGAGTTGAGAAACATGTGGAAGCCATTTGGAGCCTGCACAAAACCCAGAAATATCTTTCTCCTTAATCTGCAGCAATCAAGGGCTGAGAGCCCTCTGTTTTCCCAGCCTGTCAGGAAAGCTGTGGTAAGATCACAGATACCCAAGCCATCTTTCAGAGCTGTGAAGGACTGTTCTAGGAAGATGACTCTTTCCCAGGCTGGAGGGAATGAGCTGGGATTCTTCCAGTTTTGCCTAAAAACTCCCAAAGGGCACTGACAAAAAACATCCCACAGAGATGCCTGAGAAAAATGGGTGTATTTCTTGTGAGGGTGTTTTCTTTGAATTTTATGTATTTGAAGCAAATCTGGATTTATTAGGAGTAATACAGATGTATTCAGAAATAGTGACCATATTTCACCTTCAAATTTAAAGAGACAGTGTTCATCTAATGATTTTGTGACAGTCCACAGTGGGGCTAAATTTGTGTGATAGTCTATAGTCAGTCTAAATTATCATTTCAGTATTCAGTATGGAACAGGTTGCCCAGAGAGGTGGTGGATGCCCTGTCCCTTGAGACACCCAAGGTCAGGCTGGACAGGGCTCTGAGCACCTGATCGAGCTGTAGGTGTCCCCATTCATTGCAGGGGACCTGGACAAGATGGCCTTCAAGGGTCCCTTCCAACTTAAACAATTCTTTGATTCTATTCTATTCTCTGTTTACTTGTGGTGCTTTTCCAGACGCTATCAGTTCCAACTAAATATTTCTTATAATCTTTGCCATGATGCACAGCCTTTCTGGTTCAGAAATTTTCTGGAAAGTTTTTTATATCCAAAGTCAACAAAAAAATTTGACATGCATCTGTTTTTCAAAATGGCAAGGTAGACTCACCTCTCACAATATCTAAGAAGCTGATGCGTTATGCTGGGAATGCTTCATGCTTGTGTAAATTGCTAGTTCTAGACAGACTCCTTGGAGAATCTCACAAGCAAGGATTATCCTGGCTGTAATTTCACATTATATTTCAACAATATGCTCTCTCCTTTTGCTTGAAAATATTTGTACTCTTGCTTTTTGGCATATTGACAGGTGTTGACAATTTCAGAGGATAAGTTATTGCTTTCTCGACTTGCAAGTACATGATACTATGCAACACTATAATAGGAAGATTTGGTGAATGTTGGCATTTCTGGACCAGCCAGAGAAACAAACTTCAGTATGTCAGACTTCCACAGCAGCTGAAACACAGCTTTAAGAAGGAAATATAGTCATTCAGAGAGCCTGGTTCTCAGAGGATCTTCAGTATTTGATCCACACATCCTTAAACATTGCCTCCTGGATAAGCAGACTTGAGGGAAGAATCAGATTAGCAGCACAAATAAGGCTGAAATAAGGTTTCCAGACTCGATTTGTAAGTGCACCTCCCCAGAAATCAACCTTGATTTTCCCCAAACACTCTATGGGACACAGTGCAATAGAGCTTGTTCCCATATTTCCAACTCCCAGCAGGCCCCTATAGTACCTCCATATTCTTATCTCTTTTGTTGAACTTTGAGCTCCTTTTCATTTCTATTTTTTCTTCATGCTTCAACATGCCCAAACATACCTCTATTTCTCCTATTCTCCACCTCCTTTCACACTATACCCTCAGGATGTATCACATACCCCATGCACTTCTTCAAGCTAATAATTGAAAACAAGCAGAAAGAGCAGCAGAAAGATAAGGTAAGCATAAATACTGTTATAGTCAGGAAATTGAAGTAAAGGAGATGTAAAAGAATCCATGCCTAAAAGTTCTGCTTTCCATATGAAAATGATGAGCTGTATCCATAATGTGAAGGCATGGATATCAGCTACTCTAACTTTCAGAAGCAGTACTGATCTGTCATAGCAGTCACAAAATTGACAGTCATAAAACGGCTGTAAACTAAATTAGAAAACTATCAAAGTAAATGTTACTTCTACAAAATAAACCAGACTTCTATTAACAGAAAAGCACATAATCAAGACATACATGCTTGTTTGCTTTTTTTTTGGTTCTTTAGAATATCATTGTTTTAAATACAGATAAGGAATATCAGGCATCTATTAGAATCATAGAATGTCTTAGGTCAGAAGGGACCCTGAACCAAATACAATGCCTTGCACTTGCCCTTGTGCAACCTGATTAGGTTACCATGTGCCCCCTTTTTGAGCATGTCCAGGTTCCTCTGGATGAGGATGCATCAACTGCAGCACTCAGTTTGGTGTCAGGAGTATCATCACTGATTTCTGTGGCTACATACCGGCATACGTAACTGTTTTCCTGTTCTGATCTATTTTTTTTTCTTATAGTTTTCTACTGTTTATCAGAAAACACTTCTGAATGCAAATATAGAGCAGCAGATTTGCTTTTACTTGTGCAAAGCTGTTGCTCAAAGTAAAGCTACTTCTCCACGTGGCTTCTCTCTCTTAAAATCTGCATGGAAATGGAGGAAGTAATGTACTGCAAGAGAGCTGTAAATGATGGAAATGAGTTATATTAAGAGTTCACTGACTGCCATTAATCATTTTATACACATTCTCCATTAAAGTCAGAGAGACTGGGGGGCCTGACCATGCCCTCCTTTTGAGATACATAATACCATGACCTCGGACGAATTACCCCTGACGTCTATCTGCCAAAATGATGGAGGATCAAGTCTCAAAGCAACAACTTTATTTCATGTATGACAGAAAAGCACAAAGAAAAGTACTTAGCAGAAAATTTGTGCCGGTCGTGAATGTCATCCTGGCTCTATTGTGGAAGGGCGGCTTTGTGCCTGAGGGATGAGTCAGGCTCCTCGCAGTGACATTTGTGGGAAGCTTGTGTTTGTGTTAAGATCAGAATATCAACTTGGAGGTTGGTTGTGCTGTTCAGAGCAAAGAATTGTGCATGTCAGGGATGTATTTACTCCTAATGCATGCATGTATTTCTCAGCTTTGTCACGGGAATTGCAAGAAACATTTGTAGATGCAGAAGCTTTGGGAGAAAGCTAACAAGACAGAGAGTAGGACAAATCATTGAAGGAACAAAATGGCACAAAGGCACCAAAAAGCTATTCTAGTATATAATAGCTGGAGATTTGGCCTGGCTTAGAAAGGAACATATTTAAGCAACACAAAAAGCAAAATTCTAACCACGGCTAAACCAGGGACTGAAGGTTTGGCCTGCTCACATTGCACAGTCTTCAGAAAATGAATAAATAGGACAGTTAGTGATACTCAACATTACCAAAGGATGATAGGATGTTTATAACTGTTAAATAATTGATGTTAATAAAATATGTGGTTAGGAAGATAGGAAAAGCTCCCTAACTACCTCATCACCTCTCAATACGTTTCACATCCAAAGAGAAACGTAGAATAAGTGCATTTTGCAGAGCATGAGTAGAAGAGGGCTCTTGGAAAGAGCTATTATATCTGCTGCTTCCTTTAAAAGTCAGTATTTTTGGGGATTCCATTTTGAAGAAGATCAGCTTCTGCTGCTGTGGCAATATCTGACAACCCATTTCAGTCTCATAGTGAGGAGCTACGAGAGGCATTTGTTGGTTCTCCACCTCTCCCAGGACCAAGCAGCTCCAGAGGTCCTCAGTGCATTCTGCTCTGAGAATGTGAAACAAACGTCTTCCTGAGATGCTGCCCCATTTACCTGTTACTATGGAGATCCATTCTGTCATCCCACTATACTCATTTTGTCAATGACATCTTGTTGTTTGCTGATGAGCCTGCTGTTAGGAGAAGGCATTTTTGTCAGAGATTAAGAAGAGCTGTTTGAGGCTCCTTGTTTCACGTCACTCAGAAGAGGGCTGAATAAGTGAGCACAGGAGAAATGCATCAGCAGTGATCATCCTTTGCTAAGGTTATATGTGGCTGATCTGGGAGGTCCAATTCAGAAAATGTGGGTGCAGCGTTCATTTAAAATGACTACAGTAGCACTCTGTGCTAATCAATAGCAAATTATCTGAACAGCTTTACCCCACATTAAAATCAAACAGTATGAGGTGAGAATGAAATCATGAGGTTCTTCTGTGTGTTTTTCGCATGTTCTTT
>NC_034409.1:166244312-166317842 GCF_002078875.1 Numida meleagris
CTTTCTTTCTTTCTTTCTTTCTTTCTTTCTTTCTTTCTTTCTTTCTTTCTTTCTTTCTTTCTTTCTTTCTTTCTTTCTTTCTTTCTTCTTCTTTCCTTGTAAGTCTTGAATAAAAAAGCAGTGGTGTTCTGCTCTGTTCTCACTGGGCAAATTTGGGATTCCTGGCAGGACTGTGATGGGATGTTGGTTCTAATGGCCCAAGTTTGGAATCACTCTACTAGCACCGCAATAATTTGTAATAAAAATGTGAAGATTGGTATGAATAAAGTAAAAACAGAAGCAAATGAAAAGAACATCAGTGATAGCAGCAGAATAAGTGTTAGAAGGTGAGGCATGTATTAGTTGCCACAGAGCTCCCTATCTTTTTATTTCATTCCAGTGAGGGAAGAGAACAAACTGAGATAAAGATGTCAAGAGGATGAAGAACAGGACTGGAGCTTATCAGCCAAGGAAAATAAAGGTTGTAAAACTCAAGAATTTTGCCTAACAGTTACGAGGGATGAGTAAAAATCATGAGGCTAAAGATTCAGATCTACATCCGAAAGGCAAGTCCAAAATCCAAGAAACACGATGAGGCATCAGCTGGTGATGTACACTGTCCGTATTGCATACAAGCAGGCCAAGACTGTGTATTAGGAAGAAGTTCTTTACTGAGAGTGTGGTCAGGCCTTGGAACAGGCTCCCCAGGGCAGTGGCCATGGCCCCAAGCTGCTGGAATGCAGAGAGCATTTGGACAACACTCTCAGACATAGGGTTTGATTTTGGATGGTGCTGTGTGGAGCCAGAAGTTGGACGTGATGATCCTTATGGGTCCTTTCCAACCTGGGACATACTGTGATTCTCTGATTCCATGTAACCTGGGCATGGGTTTCTTTGTTCTTGTGAGTTAATTAGGAAGAGGAAAGTGTGTGAATGAAATCTATGAAAGCATGAGAGGGAGTGGGTAAAAATGACTTCTTTAGAGATTTTTGATTGCAAAATCACCTTTCCTTCCATAAAATCCTTCACAGAGTTATATTACAGTAATCTCTTACAAAACCAGTAGACTAACATGAGTACAAAGGTCTGAAATAAGCTTAAAGATTTTCTAAAGGTTAGGATACAGTAAGGAGTATAAATGGGAAAATATACCAGCTTTTCTGCATAGTACATCTTTTCCTAGGCTTAAAAAGGGAAAAAGAAGTTAAATTCTTTGCAGGTAGAGAACTGCTCTGAATTTATCTTAATCATGTTAGTCACTTAGAGAACTTCAAGGCACCATTACATTAACATCTGCTCTCTGGGAAATTTATTTGATGTACATTCAACCCCAACTCCCCCGTAGCAGTAGAGTGTGAGGGCTGTGCCATAAACTAAATCAACAGAATGAGGTGGGGTTAAAACAGCAGCTTGTGGGGGAAAAAAAGGAAAAAAAAAAAGAGCTTTATCTTAGAAAAAAATTTAAAAATGTTTTATCTACCAGAATGTTTCCTTGGTTTGATTTACAGACCCTCAGAGAATTAACATGGTCAGTGGGGGAGACAGGAAAATCCATCATGAAGAGGAACAGGAGCGCCTTTGAAGGTCACCATGAACTACTCTGCTTTTCCTTGCTCCCTTTGAAGCAAAGCCAACTTGTGCAGCAGACTGTGCATTACTTCTCTTTTCCACTGGGGTCATCTTCAGTTAGAGGTACTGAAAAAAGAAAGGAGAAGTCACAGGGACCAGAACTGTTAATTAGGGACAAGATGCTGGTGAATTTTCTGACCAAGGTCTGTCAGGCACAAGTAAGTTCCAAAAACTGCCAGCAGGAATCCATCACAGCTGAATGGCTTTGGAGACCAAATTGTTTAATGCTGCCTCAAGGGCAACCTGAAAGCTGTCATAAGGAGTTCTTCAATAGAACTGTGTTTGCCTAGTGGAGATATGGTCACCCAACATGAACCTTCTTCGAAGAGGTGATCTAGAATTGTTACTCAGTTTTGAGAACCAGGTAGCAATGTTCATATTTCTTCTGTGTTTGACATATATCTTTGAAAATCCTCAAAATGGCAACAGAGAGCAGGATAGTTGAGGAAACAGTACACTCAGACACATGGCAAGAGGAATGTGAAACTGGCATGGTGCAACTTCTGCGTGGTTTAAGTAGCATGCTCTTCATTCTGTATTTTTAGGACAGCCACTGTAATTGGTTTTTTAAGATTTTTAATTGATTTTTTTTAAAGATTTAATTGATTTTTAAAGATATTCTAGTATCTGGGGACTTGAACAAGGCTGTGGTTATTTCTCTATGCAGTCACTGGCAACTACAAAAGGACATCTTAACATCTGCAAAGTGAAAGCAGGCAGGTTGCAAGAGGGACTGTGTGGCATGACAAAGGCATGACTTTTGCTCTGACCATTTTCTAGATGATAGTTAAGTCAAATCATAGAATCATAGAATAATAGAATTGCTCGGGTTGGAAAAGACCTTCAAGATCATTAAGTCCAACCACAATCTAACTGTACTACTCTAACAACCCACCACTAAACCATGTCCCTGAGCACCACAAATACCTCTTTTCTGGTCACTAAAGATCCTGTGAGATTTATTGGTAGAACAGGAGGTCAGATCAGCCTCTGCTCTCCCTGTACATTTATATATTCTTCTTTATAAAGGAAAGAGCCTTTGTTTTGCCAAATTAAGCACATCAGAGTTTTCCGGGCTTAGAAGCACTGCTTGAAATACAGCTAAAAAAAGGAATGTTCCTTGACCTAAGCTTTTACACTCTCTGTGACAATGTAGGATGTGTGTAGCTCAGTTTCCTACAAAACCGTTAGCAATTAATGACAAAGACGTTCACCATGTACTAGAAAGCAAATCATTGATGTATGTACCTGATGTCAGCCATGGGCCCCAGTGCAAGGTGTGATACAGTACACGTTGAAAGATTCAGATGGGAACACATGGTTTTGACCAAAACCAAAGTCCATCACACTTCCCACATGTACTATACCTTGTATAAAAACTGTATTTGTGTTATGGTGATATAGATGCTTTAATGATAAAGTACTTTTAACATTCTCTCCAAATCTAGATGCATGAGATGTATTGCTTGCCCTTTTAAAATTGAAATACGGATTAAGACAACATTGTGTCAAAGAAGTTTTTAATTAGGATTCCTTTGCTACATCACCAGCATTGCCTCAAATGTTTTACTGCTCAAGTTTACAGCCAAACAGAGGTTGCTGAAGATCTACATTAGAAAATCAGTTTTAGTGCAAATGAACTTTAGAAGACACAGATGCCTGAACTTAATGACTCTTGAAAGATTTTAATTTCTTACCATCTTTCCTTTGCTCACACTTTGCACCAGGTTCATCAACTTTCAGTCCAAATATATAAATCGCTTTCTTCTGATCTCAGCTTCTGGTTTGTTGAAAGCATTTTCTTATGTATGTGTCATCTCTGTCATACAAATCATGCAATTTTCTCTTATTAGTGTACCATTTGCACGCTTCATAATCAGAAGATATTCTCTGACTTCATTGCAGGCCCATTAGCTGAGTGAGAGCATATAACACAGGAAGGGACTGTACAACTCAGGAAGAGATTGTACAACCAGCTAACTCAAAAGTGCCGGTGAATTTTGTAGCTATTCCAAATGTGACTCATTACTGTACCTGACTGGTTTTATGATGCTATATTACAGTGGAGTAATACTCTTATATAAGTAAAAACCTACACGAATGTAGTGCTAATAAATGCCTGTAGAGAAGGAGCATTCACCTATAATCCTAGAAACCCAGAGGAGAGTCTCCTCTTTTCTTTCTCAATTTTCTTTCTCTTTTCTCAATGGAAGGATTCAAGAGAGGTCCTCTTACATTCTCAGATATGTGCTCACAGAGAGACACATACAACACCAGGTGTTCAAGTGCCTTACTGCTGGTTCAGGTTAGAAACTTCTGCACCCTCTTCAGGGCCTGGGAGAGCTGAGCTCTTCAGGACTGGTTTTTACCATTCTTGAACATCATACTGTTGATGATTGTCTGAAGTCTGTCATTCAAAGATGATCTTTAAAGGTCCCTTCCAACCCAAACCATTCTAGGACTCTGATTCCATGATTCTGTGACTCCTATATGATTCTACAACTTCTGCAAAGGAACAAGAGGAATCATGTTCCTTCCTGTCGAGCTTGCTCCTGAGAGAAAAACCCTCTGAACTTTGTACCCTTGGGATGTACAATAGCAGAAGGTTTATTATTTCAAGAAGAATATCATACTTTGCTATTTTTTGTAGCATATTGCAGAGCTGACTCTTCTGGCAGGCAGCTGGGTAACCCCCATGACAAGAAGAGTTTGCACAGGAATTGCATCTATGTGGTATGTCTTTATTCTGTTATGATAAATAAGTGAAAAAGCAGGAGTCTGTTAACAGAAAAAGTTGCTTTCCTCCCAAAAAAGTTGCTGCTCACACTCTGTCTGTCTTTCTAAGAATAACTCTGTCTCTACATTATGAATTTTTCATGCAGAGAAGTATCTTCGTCCTTCAAAATTCACTGTGTAGAAGATGTTCATGAGAGGCTGCCAAAAGCGTTTCAATAAAAGAAGAATATTTTTAAGCTTAATATTTTTGCAAAATGTTGTTTGTATGCTCAACATTAAGTCCTGCAGACAAAAAAAAAAAGCAGATTAACTTTGTTCAGTGTTATTGTTATCATTCACTTGCTAGAAATGGAGCTTTAATCACCTCAGTAACTCTTTTTATGAAATTTTGGATGCCATTTCCATCAAAAATTTCAAAACAACTTATGAAAACTCCCTCAGTTCTTGAAAACAAACAAGCAAATAAAGCTTCCAGAAAAGTATATGCAATTTTTTTCTGTGATTCAGTTGGCTCTTCACTAATATTTGCAAAGCTACAGCTGTTATCTCCTTTTATTGAAAGTCCCAGATAGTTTTCCAGTCAACTCTTTCCCATCAATAATTCCACAGTTTATTAGGTTCCAGTATCCTCAGATACGCAGTAAATACTCAGTGCAGGTGATTTTTATATAGATATCATAGATGGGTAAAAAAAGTCTTAAGAAAAAAATAACTTTCCCAAAGTCACAAAACAAGGTTAGAGTAAAGCAGCAAAAGTGTGATGGCTTGTCCCTGTGGAGAAAAGATTGTCATGGTAATTTTCTGAAGAATTAATCTTTGTCGCAAATGATTGTCACACAGATTAATCTAGAGCAGAAAGAATTAATCAGAGATCTTCTTTTTGTGACAAGAATTGTCACTCATCAGCCTGAAAATGTACTCCTTGCAATAGTAAAATTAGTAATAATGAGTCCAGGAAATAAAACATAAAATTAATTACTGGCAATCTGATGGCAACTTCTTGACAAACTTTCTATTGAGAACTTAGGAAGAGGGGCAGGGCGCCAGTGGGAGTATAAACATTTCTTGATCTAGGACAAGCTTCTCTAATAACCCTAAACCTCCATTTGTTCCTGCCTCTGGTTTGAAGAGTTTTTCTTTAGGTTGAACCAGGTCATAAAGAGAAATGTTTATCCCTTGCCTGGTAGGCACTGAGATGCTGTGCTTGTTTTACATGGACGCTTTGCATGGTAGAGGGGGCAGTCTATTGGTCTTTTCTTGTATTTCCCATTTCAGTCCTGGCATCTTCTCCTCACAAAGCTTAAGAAGAAAGGGTTATAACTGGCTTCCTTGGAGTGAGATGATCAGCAAAATGTAAAAACACATTCATATGTGACAAAGCCTATTTGAGCTGTGATTCTTGATCTCATTATGTCTAACTGAGATGAAGACTGAATGAATAGCTGATGTTCCTTCCCTGAGGATGCTCATTGCACATGAGCATTGAGATGAGACTGTGAGCTTCACATTCCAGATCCTCTCCACCTTTAAGCAAGACGCTGTAAATCTTACTCTGACAAAATTTCCTTCCACGTATCCCGGCTTAGCTGAGTAAAGGTCAATAATTTAGTAGAAGAGTTTAAAAGGTCCTTGAGATCTCCCCAAGTAGCCAACATTACAAGATCCCCTGGACATGCTCATTGTTCTTCTTTGTGAAGGGAATGCATTGCATGTGCCTTGTTACCCAGGGCCCTAAAAGCTTCCCTGCTAGGGAGCACTTTACAACTTTTTTTTCCTTGGGCAGTAGGAACAGATTTTTTGCACAGCTTTTCAGTATCTTATCATCTTTGAAACTTGTCCATTTGCAGCTTGACTTTCCATGCCCCATTTTTACCCCTTTCTTCTTTGGCCGGCATGGTCTTTCTGCTTAGATTCTTTTTACCATGAATATTTATAGTAAATGACCATACAGAGCATACAAAGTATAAGTAATTTGGTTTGTGTCATACTCCACATATAATCCTCTTTGATTTATAAATCTCATCTGTCACTGTCTTCTGGAAATTTCATTCCTGATATATACTACAATTGCATCAACCTTTGTGTGTCTGAATCACGTTGATGACTCATGGCCATACTGTGAATGATTATTTCCAGCCTGGGCTTTCTCCTTGTCTCACATAATCACAGTTCAGACCCCAACAAACAGCAAATCTTTTTATTAGTCTCTGTGTGCCTGACCTGGCACTTCAGGCTGTTAAATTTAATCTGATTTTTATTGCTTCGTTGCTCAAGATTATCAGATTCCTCCTATACCATATTCTAACCTTCCTCTCTGTTGACATTATAGCCCAAATTTGTGTCATTAACAATTTTTATTAGGTTTCTGGGGTTTTTTTTGTTTGTTTGTTGTTGTTGCTGTTTTGTTGTTGGTGGGGTTTTTTTGTGTGATTTGGTGTTATGAACAACTGATGTAAAGTCTTGTCCTGGTCATATTCCACTCAGGATCTGCCCTTTGCTGTCTACTTCCTCCATCAGTGTTAGTTACTGTTATCTACCTTGAAGCCAGATCTTTCCCTTAAACTAATTGCAATAATTCCCCTTCTTTTTGCCTTAAGCATTAATAATTTGTGCTTAGAATGTATGTGAGGCTGAGCAGAAGGCCAGGTACTTTGTGTTTATCACATTCTTTCATAGAGGAACATATCACAGAAAAACATCACGTTTATCAGATGAAATTTATTGTCGTGAATTCTGTTTGCATTTTATCACAATTTCTTATTATCTACACTTTGTTTGGTAGTCTTTATCTTGAAATTTGTTCTAAGATTTTGCATACACTAGAAACAAGGAAAAAATGTCCTGTATCCACTTGGGTCATTTTTCTCTTTTCAAAATATGAGTGTCGCCTTTGTTAGTTCCAAATGCTAATATACTAGTCACAGATTAATAGGTTCCTTGCAGCTTTTCTGCAGGACTTGTGATTTCACGTGCTAGTATTTATTGGCTATGGATTAATCTGCCCCATAAACTTCAGCACGCTGAACTTAGATTTTTTTTCATCTTTGTTGTAATTTTCCTTTTTGAACATCCATTCTTATTAAGCCTCCTGTTACATTTCCCACTGATAAAAGCAAGGATGAATAAGCCACATAAACTAGCCTAGTTAACTTGTTTTTCAAGCATGTGCTATCTATAGCAATCCTCTGAACTTCTATCTTTTTGTTTTTCACAGAATGATCTCCAGAAAAGCAGAAGAGAATAAGGTTATCAGTAATAGTAAACACAGATTTGCCAGGGAAATTTCTATTTGACCAGTCTAGTAGCTTCCTATGCTGGCATGACCAGCTGGATATATATGAGAAGAGAGTGGTGGAAGTTGCCTACTTTGACTTCAGCAAGGCTTTTGACATTGTGTCCCAGAACACTCTTGAAGGTAAGCTTAGGAAGTGTGGGATAGATGGGTGGGCAGTGAGGTGGATTGAGAACTGGCTGACTGGCAGAGCTCAGAGGGTTGTAGTCAGCAGCAAAGAGTCGGGTTGGAGGCTTGTAACTAGTGGTGTTCCCCAGGGGTTGGTGCTGGGTCCAGTCTTGTTCAGCATCTTCATCAACAAGCTGGATGAAAGGAGAGAGTCCACCTGCAGCAAGTTCTCTGGTGATACCAAAATGGTTGCAGTGGCTGACACACCAGAAATCAGTGCTTCCATTCAGAGAGACCTCAACAGGCTGAAGACATGGATCGTGGATCAGTAGTGCTTATGTAATTTTTTACCCACTATCTCTCCAAAGTCCTGTTTTTTGATATGTTTGCATTTTTGTTTTGATTAGATCCTAGATTTTAATCAACTCTTTAGATGGAAAGCCCATTATCTCCCCTTCAATTAAGTCAGTAATCTTAAATTATTTCTTACCCTTCATTTCAGCTAAATTTTTGTTTTACCCATTAACAGATCTAGAGATAGCTTTATAATATTGATTTACATAACAGATGTCTTTACACAGTCAAATGTATCTTTGCATCTGGCCATTTTCCCCTGAAGGTGGACTACACTTCTAACATTTTTCAGTGCCAGATGATGTGCCTGATTGGTTAAATGGAGGTCTCTTTTCTGTACAGACTGACTATTCAAAAGCTCCTCATAAAGCTACTTTGAATAAAAATCCAATAACCAGTTTTTGTTGGAAAATTGTGTACTGGTAGAAGTAATATTTTTTGAGAAAGAGGTTAAATATCTATGATTTCACCTTTCCAAAAGAAGATTTTACATACTCCCAATTCCAGATTTTGATACTTCTAACACAAATACGGAAGACATTTTGAAGGCTTATTTTTTTCAGAAGTTCTGCTAATTGCAATTATGATGTAACTAATGAATATAAAGCCAATTACATCTGAAAATTAATAACATTAATTCTTTTTTCTCTTTTTTTTTTAACTTATTTTTAAATGCCAGTTTCTGACAGAAAAGAGCATTCATTTCCAGTGCTAAGCTTTTTCCTTAAAAAAATGAATAAAGACGTTCTCACTACAAGAGAGACATAGACCTGTCAGGATGTGTCCAGAAGAGAGCCACCAAAATGATTCAAGGGATGGAACACTTTCCCTACAAGGACAGGCTGAGAGAGCTGGGGCTGTTCAGCCTGGAGAAGAGAAGGCTGCGAGGAGACCTGAGAACGACCTTTCAGGGTCTAAAGGGGAGCTGTAAGAGGGAAAGGGACAGACTCTTTAGCAAGTTCTGCTGTGACCAGACAAGGGGAAATGGTTTCAAACTAGAACAGGAGAGATTTAGACTTGATATAAAGAAAATATTTTAATTATAAGTGTGGTGAGGCACTGGGCCATGCTGCCCAGAGAGGTGTGGATGCCCCATCCCTGGAAACATTCAAGGTCAGGCTGAGCGGGGCTCTGAGCACCTGATCGAGCTGTAGGTGTCCCTCTTCACTGCAGCGGAGTTGGACCAGATGGTCTTTAAAGGTCCCTTCCAACTCTAAGGATTCTATGATTTCATGATTCTATGATCTTCATCTGCATGCAAAAGCCTCTTTGAGTTCCCTCATCCCAAGCTCCTAAAAGGTATCAGAAGCACTTGGAGCAAGCAATTTGCAGCACACTATGTGGATCCTGCATTGCAGCAGTGCTTTTTTGGTGTTAATACTATTGCTATCTGCTAATTGTAGGTTGCCACAGAAAGTGGCACTCATGTTGTGACCTACCTTTTCTGCTGACCACCTCCCAGGGCCATTTCATAACTATGAAGAATCATAACCATGAGAAATCTGCATTTTACAGTTCCTCTTTTATAGAATTTTTCTTCCTAGAATTTACTTGGTTCCAACTGGTAATAATAGCAGGTAACTTCTCTATGAGATGGCTTTCAGTATCATCGCTTCAGTCCTGTTCCTGAAGGGGCAAATTACAGTTGTCCTGTGACTGAATCTGTCCTGAAAATGCAGACAGATAGGAAGAGTAAGCGAACTACTCAGGGTAAACTACAAGATACTGAAGAAAGATGGATAAGGGCACACATTAAATACTTTGAGACATGAAAGAATGACCTGCAGTTTTGTTGGAGAGGGTAAAATATACATATGTATTATTTATTTATTTACTTATTCCTGTGTCATACATGTGCATAGGAAGACAGATTCTCTCAAGCAATCTCTCCCAGAGCTCACTGAGTGTTGTTTGTCCCTTTCTTTGATCTTGCACAGCTGAGTGCCCAGCTTTCTTAGCAGATGGCATTTTCCATGTGACAGCTCTGAACTGGATATTTCTGACAGGTGCCATCACAGGGACATACCTTGCAGCGCCAAGACATACATCAGGGCACTGTGGATAAGTGGATATGATCAATATATAATGAAATAATGAAAACATAGTAGCTTTCAGCAAGATCTTTATCCCAAAGGAGCCTTGACAATCTGTGGGCAGGTAGAGTCAAAAGCAGGAGTTTCATCTCCATTTCCAAAAGAGGAGTGCTAAAGAGATTAGTGGCATACTGAAATATAAAAAAGCCACTTAGACTGGGAATTAATGCAATTACTACATCCACTTCACACTGCAGAATGATTTGACTCTGGACAGAGTGTCACTGCTGTGACGAAAATTCACCTGGAGCACTAGACTTGACCTTGACAAACAGGGAAATTTCTGAAATTTGAGTTGTTGACATTTCCTTCCATCAGGCAGGATACTGGCCCTCCACCCTCAACTCTCTCCAAACTGCATGGTCACAGCAACGAATAATCTTGTGTTGTCCAAAGCCGAAATCTCACTCCTGAACAGCACTCATGCCCTCATTTCAAGAGCAGGGCATAAGGGCAGTAAGCATGGGCAAATTCTTGACAATGCTCCATAGACACTAGACAGAGAGTAGCTCCCTCTGGGCTGTGCCATATTAGGACATTGGTTCCATCACTGGATTAGAGATGTTTTTACTGGATAGGTCACTATCAGTGACTAGCTTTCATGAGGACATCAGCATGGATCATTTTACTTAGTTCAGGGCGATGGTGAGGTAACAGCCCAGAATAATAACAGAGTGATTACAAAAATTAGTAATTGGAATGCATACACTCCTGAGAATTGTAGTAGAGGACCTATACGACTCATTGCCATCACTTATTTGTGTGTGAAGTTCTTCCCCATAGGTTGGCTGATGGGCTGCTTTGACAGGAAGGAAACCGCTTCAAAGCCCGAATGAGTCTGACTAATTTCACTGCCTTGTTGCCAGCATCTCTGGCACACACTGTCCCTCAGCTCCAATTCTGGTCTGACGACTGAGTCCTCAGAATACTTCATGCCATTAGAGGAATAGCCTCATTAGTGAAATGACTTGATCTTTTTCAGCTCATTTCTCCCCTTCTTTATTCTTTCATCTTTACGTGCTGCCTCTATGTGAATGCAACCAAAAGCAAAAGTGTTGCCCCTTAAGTTTAACTCATTAGGTGAGATGCCTTCTTTGCCACAGTAGGAATGGAACCTTGAGATAAATAAAGAACTCAAAGGCTAGAGGTGGTTGTAGTGCCGAGGATGCAGCTCACCATGGTTGTACACATGCTATGTGCAGTTTCTGGTGTTCATACTACTGTGCAGGAATTAATCTCACCTTACTTCAGTCATCCAAAACTGACCTAAGACAGCCTTTTAGTCTCCTTCTCCAAATCATAAGAGTACAGGCATCTGCTGGTAGCACCTCATTTCATTCCTCGCTGTCACAGTTCAGTACTGTAGATGCACCTGTTGCAAGCTGAGATTTCCTACATTACCCCTGGGCATACAGTTGCAACTCCAGGATGACACAGGTCTTATATCTGTCAGCCCAGTGAGTATGCAGGCTTTCTCCATGTCTCAAATAACACTGGATGTTTGTGTCCATATCCCTGACTCATACCTTTGACATCTATTCTGCTGTGGGATTACTCACACTTGGGAGAAATCTTTCTCCCTTCATTGACTGAAGGCACAGGAGGGATGGGATGAAATGTATTTGCACAAGTTTGGCAGGCCTAATGCTACTCATCATCCATGTTCCCTAAAGGTGGCTGCAGGCAGGACACTGTAGGCTGTACAACGTGGCATTTATATATGTTTATGCAAATGAATCCCATCACAGATCAGCCTGCACTTAAACACTGCACTTTTAGTTGCCTAAATTTAAGTAAGTTAAAGCCAACCCTAAAATTCTTCTGCCTTTACCTTTGTAGCTTTTCTCTTTCCAGCTCAGGTTGATTGGCCAGTGTTTCAGTCACCACAGGCTTGGGGCAAGTATGCCCAGGTGGCTGAGAAGGCCAGTGACATCCTGGCTTGTATCGGAAATAGTGCAGGCAGCAGGAATAGAGTGGTGATTGTCCCTCTGTACTCAGCTCTGATGAGGTCGCACCTCGAGTACTGTGTTCAGTTTTGGGCCTCTCACTACAGGAAAGACACTGAGGCCCTGAAGCATGTCCAGAGAAGGGCAATGAAGCTGTGAAGGGTCTGAAGCACAAGTCTTATGGAGAGCAGCTGAGGGAACTGGGATTGTTCAGTCTGGAGAAGAGGAGGCTCAGGGCAGACCTTATTGCTCTCTACAACTGCCTGAAAGGAGGCTGTGGTGAGGTGGAGGGTTGACTTCTTCTCCAAAGTAACTAACAATAGGATGAAAGGGAAGGAATGGCCTTAAGTTGCACCAGGGGAGGTTCAAGCTGGATATTAGGAAAAACTTCTTTTCAGAAAGTGTGGTGATGCACTGGAGCAGGCTGCCCAGGGAGGTAGCGCAGTCACCGTCCCTGGAGGTGTTCAAGGAAAAATGTAGATGTGACACTGAGGGATATGGATTAGTGGCCATGGTGGGGATGGGTTCATGGTTGGACTAGATGATCTTAGCGGTCTTTTCCAGTCTTAACGAATCTATTATGATTCTACTGTGATAAACTGTAGACAGACCACAGTAGTTTTATACAGCTACTTGAGTCTTGTTTCTACTGCTCTGGACTTGCATCCACTGTGATGTCCTGTGAGGATGAATGTGAATGTGCTTGACTAATGTTAGCAACCATTTTGTACAATGGCAATTTGGTATAGTGCTGTCATTAGAAATACTAATTATTGATATGTCCTGCAAAAAAAAACAACAATTGCTCTGTACTTGTTGCTAACACACATGGTTTATTTATTCCTGGATTACATATCTTAATGGGTGTGGAAATGATGTATTTCCCAGAAGAAGAATGAAAGGAAACATTCAAAGATTCTTCTCATTTCCTCCTCGCCCTCCATACCCCACCCGCTTATTATCCCTCTCCTATCCAGTTTGCCTCTTGCCAGTAAGTTTCCAAGAATTTATTAACCAGTGGACTAATAACATCTCATTATTCATTCTCACTGTCTCTCTCCATGTTAGCATTGCCCCATGTTAGCAAGACCATAGTCTAGATTATGCATACTACTGCACATGTAGTATGCAGCACAGTACTAATAGCGAATGGGATCCTCACTGAAATACAGTAAAACAGGTTTAAACTTTACTCCAAACTTTCATTAAAATTCTGTGGAGACTCCTATTTGTGTACTTAAAGACAAAGGAGGAGTCCCAAAAGATGTCACTTCTAAGAATACAGGAACCAGAATCTTGTTGTTTAAACACAGTCAATGTTTTAAGGCAGACATAAGTGTCTCAGTGGTTTTCTCTATCCTGTGTAATAATGACAGTCTCTAAAGGGAGAAGCCAGTGTCTTGTTGCTGGATCTTATTGAGGCATTTATTCCTGGAATAAACTTTTGGAATTCTTGGAATAAATTCTCAGCTACTTCTTAGAACAAAAAAATTGTCCAGAATACCCCTATAATATTTTAGCTCCCAGAGATTTACAAAACAAAGTGTACACCAGCCAAGCCTCCTGGAAAGCTGGTTTACAGGTTGAGGCCTGGCAAAGAGGATGGTGTGTGGCTCTTTATTATCAGTAATTTCCCACACAAAGAAAATCACTATCAATGATCAAAATTGTTTGTATGTCATTTCTTTCATTTCTATGTCATTAGCTCAGTTCTGAACTGAATCAGGAAAGATACAAGCGTAAAATACATGGAAGCATTGTTGTGGTTTAATCTGTCAGGCAGCTAAGCACCACACAACATTTTGCTCACTCTCCCCATCTCCCAGTGGGATGGGGGAGAGAACTGGAAAAAAAGAAAGAACTCACAGGTTGAGATAAATTATTTACTAAGAAAGGAAAGGGAAAAATAATAAAAATAATATTAACATATATTTAATTATGTATATAATATTTTATATATATATATATATATATATATATATACCAAACAAGTGAGGTACAAGAAAATTGCTCACCATTCAATCAATGTCCAGTCAGTCTCCAAGAAGTGGCAGTCCCCCCAGCCAACTCCTCTCAGTATTATAGTTTCCTACTCATATGGTATGGAATATCCCATTGTCTAGTTTAGGTCAGCTGTCCTGGTTCTGCCCTGGTGTCCCCCAGACATCCATCTTGAGATGTTTTCAACATCAGTGACATAGGCAGTGGGATTGAGTGCACTCTCTTCAAGTTTGCTGATGACACCAAGCAGAGTGGTGCAGTTGACACAACAGAAGGGAGGGACGCCATCCAGAGGGACACGCACAGGCCCAAATAGTAGACACACAAGAACCTAATGAGATTCAACAAGGCCAAGTGCAAGGTGTTGCACTTGAGCTGGGGCAATCCCACACAGATGCAGACTGGGAAAAGAACTCACTGAGAGCAGCCCTGTGGAAAAGGACTTGTGTATCCTGATGAACAAAAAGTGGAACATGTGCCAGCACTGTGCGCTTGCAGCTCAGAAGGCTAACAATGTCCTAGGCTGCATCAAAAGAGGGGTGGCATCAGGGAGATGGATGGGATTGTCCCCTTCTATTCTGCCCTCAGGAGGCCCCATCTAGAGTACTACATCCAGGCCTGGGTCCCCCAGCACAGGAAAGATGTTGGAGCAGGTCCAGAGAAGGGCCACAGAAATGATCAGAGGGCTGGAGCACCTCTCCTATGAAGAAAGGTTGAGGGACTTGGTCTTGTTCAGCTTGGAGAAGAGAAGGCTGTGGAGAGACCTCCCTGTGGCCTTCCAGTAATTGAACGAAACTTACAGGCAGGAGGGACAATGACTTTTTACATGGTCTGCTCGTGATAGGACAAGGAGGAATGGCTTTAAACTAAAAGAGGGGAAATTTGGGTTAGATATTAGGAGAAAATTCTTTACCAGATGGTGGTGAGGCACTGGAACAGGTTTCCCAGAGAAGCTGTGGATGCCCCGTCCCCAGAGGCATTCAAGGCCAAGTGGAAGGGGCCATGGACAGCTTGATCCCATGAGTGGCAGCCCTGTCCATGGCAGAGGGTTGGAACTGGATGATCCTTAAAATCCCTTCCAACCCAAGCCATTCTATGATTCTATGTGTCTATGATTCTATGTTTCTGTCCTCTCCCAACAACTTGTTCCCCCATAGCCTCTGACTGGCAGGAAAGAAACTGAAAAACTGAAACATCTTTGTCTCTGTAAAGCACTGCTCAGCAATAACTAAAACATTGGTGTGTTATCAACATTGTTTCTTCCTGTAAAGCCAAAACATAGCATCATACCAGACAGTATGAAGAAAAACAACTCTGTCTCAGCTGAGACCAAGACAAGCATAAACATATACAGGGCATTATAAAGATGAGGTAAGTCATACTAATCTCATATTAAGTGTGGGGAAAGTCAGCACTGAGGTTTCGTACCTGTGGCTAGCGTGTGTTTTCCATGGGCAAAGCAAAGAGACCTGGTGACAGCAGTGGTGCAGGTCTATGATGTGGATAAGGGACTCAGAAAGGTAATGTATTTCCCTTGTGAGGTCTGCCTCTCGTGGGACACACATACATATACAAAGGACACATCAAAGGATCCAAAAGTGTTGTTAAACTATTAAAAAATTTCAACACTGCTTTCCACATTGCTATCTTTGGTTAGAAGGAGAACTTGAAACATCATAAGCCAGATTCCCTATAGCAAAAGGATATTTTGTACAGCAGAGGGTAATTTATTCTTAGTTTGATTCCTTAGGAAAGGCTGACTTGCTTAATAGCATTCTCTATGTATGTCTGTCTTTTCCAGGTAATATTTTTTGAAGGAATTCTCTAATTCCAGCCATATGGGAAAGAGAAGTGGAGTTCACCGTACTTAATAGTAATATGAATTTTGCCATATTTCATGGAAATAGCTAAATTAAGGTGTACTTTTGAGGCTTTCAGGAGACTGCTGGGTGAATTCAGCTCTGATTAGAAACCATCCACACAGGAATACTTTCCTCAAAATGTAAATCCTTGATAAGCTCAGATTTAATTTGTTTTGTTGCTTACAGGACTGTGTGTTTTGCTTCAGTTGTGTAATCTTTATCTCATTCCCCTCAGATTCTGTCCTTCTTTACCTACTGCCCTTCCTCTGCAGGGAACGGAGAGCTGCAATTTATTTTGATTAGGCACCAAATCAAAATTTGTGGATAGGAGCCACACATGCCCTGGGGCAAGGCAGTGACAGCATCAGTGATAAGAGAGAAAACTGTCAGAAAATGCTAAAATGCTTTGAGTTTGGGAACTTTATTGAAACAGACCACAGGATGATGAGATATGGGTATCTCAGGGCATGGACAGGCAGCAGCAGGGAGTGAAGGAAGGTGGTATTGATGTACCATGGCTGGAACCTGAATTTGTGCTTAGAGACCATAGGGAGATGGCAGTGGTTCAGGTATGGTGTGAAGCAAACAGTACTTCCTCAGCAGAGTATACGTGAGCCCAGAGAGCAGAGGCGAGCATTTAGGAAAGCAGCAATGCAAGACCAAGGAGTGGACACTCTGCAGCTGCAGCAGAGCTTGTACAGCTTTGAGTAAAAAACAGCTCTGCAAAAGGCCATCATGCAGAGACTTACTAGCTAAACAAATCTAGTGAAGGCATAACTGCAAAGATAAGAACAATCTTTCTATAAATGCCTAGCAGTGTCTTTTCCCAGCCACAGTTTTTGTGATGACAAAAGATAGACCTGTACCTAAATGGACCTGTGGGAGAGACAGGAGAAATTAACATACTGTGGGAGTTCATTTTCTAGGTCTGTTTCCCACAGTATTCCTTAAAAGTTACTGTTTTCTCCAAAGGCTAGAAATTTTGTGGCCTTATAGTTAATTTATTTATGTGTACATCAGCCACAGAAAGCACAGTTGTACCAACTGAGATGAATTTTCTCTGCTGAGTTTCCAAGGCAGAAAGCAACTGGCTACAGGATCCTAATGCTTTACACACCCACTGCTCCCAGTTCACAGAAATGATTAAGTCAAAAGAAAACAAGCCTTAAACTTAAACTTATTTTGACTGCATCTTTCCAAGTATGCAATTATCTGTACTCATATTTTCATTAGAATTTCTCTACAGCTCATCTCCTTGTAGCTCTCTTGACCTCCATTCTCAACTGGACTTATACATTTCCCATTAATGTTTGCTACCATCTCCTCTGCAGCTTTGTTCCCACAGGAGCATCTCTTGCATTCTGGCTGAGAAAAAAACAAACTTGTGTTCTCCTGCAAATGCCTCAAGGCACCATGTGCCTTTGACTCTTGTGGGATGTCAGTTACCCATCAAACTGTTAAGCTTGCAAGGGCATGGTGGAGGCTGAGAGGATCTCTACCTCCTTAAAACCACTTCTGTCCTCTCCCTGGTATTCATATTAACCTTCCTATCTTGATTAGAAAGTCTGACCCCAGCATTTTCTACCCACACTACTTGTATGCCTACATGACTTCCAGAAATGCTGTTGGTTCTTCTTCTGTTCCTTGGCTGGTGAGGTGTGGTAATATTTCAATCAATACCAGCTGTGAAAACCAGAAGGGCTTTGGGGCATAAGAGTTTTTCACATCTTTCTTGAATAAAATCATCTGTACCTGAGAGACTGTCCTTTCCAGACTGGTCCTTATGGTGCACCAGCTAGAAACAGAAAAAGCATTGCCTCAACTTAACATTTTTTCCTCTTATATTTAGAAAACATTGTGGCCACATTGTTGCTATCTCTGTACTTTATCATGTAAAAGCATATAGATAACCAAAATCACTGGCAAATAATAATCATAGAATCATAGAATCAGCTAGGTTGGAAAACACCTACAAGATCATCCAGTCCAACCAGACACAGGAAGGAGATCCAGGTCAATCCCTATGACTCCTGTGAGACAGAGATCTCTCAAGTCTGGCTTTAATTTTCTGTTTCAGCCTTAGGTCTGAGAAGCTCAGCTTCCTCCAGCTTGCATCCACTGGCAGATGGAGTTGTTAATTTTGCTTTGCAGGCATGAATGGTAACTGATTTAAAATTAAACAAACAAACAGAAAGGGAAGATCCCTGCTGCTGTCACACTGGAAGCTTCTGTCTAACTAGCAGCTGCACTAACATTGGAGCCTTGATGGCTGAAGAGTGTCAACTCTAGCACAGTGGTTGGAGGGGAAGGAAGCAAGGACAGAACAAGAGTCTCCTGAAGCAGGTCTGTTATAATCATGAATAACTGAAGGGAGGGTGCCAGAAGCTGGAGCCAGGCTCTGTCAGTGGTGCCCAATGCCAAGACCAGAGGCCATGGGCAAAAACTGGAGCACAGGAGGTTTCCTCTGAACACCAGGAGCACTGCTGTGCTGTGCAGTGACGGAGCACTGGCACAGGCTGCCCAGAGGCTGTGGGGTCTCCTCCTTGGGGATCTCCCAGGGCCGCCTGGATGTGGCCCTGGGCACCCTGCTCTGGGTGTCCCTGCTGGGGCAGGGTCTGGAGCAGAGGGACTAAGAAGGCCCTGCCAGCCTCAACAGTTCTGTGGTTCTGAGGAGTGGAAGGAAGCTGAGAAGATAGCTAATCCCAAAACCAGCCCAGAGTAAAGGATGCATGGATGATCACAATGCCCTTTAGATGACCCAGGCTATGAAAGTGTAGTTGATCTTGCTAACAACCTAACAAACCTCTGAAATCTGCCTGCAAAGTAAATTTGTTTAAGGGTGGTGTTCTAAGATGTCCAGAATACAGACATTTACATCAGATCTTGATACCATAAACTCCCTTAATAGACACCTCTAGGACACAGTTTATCTTGTACAAATGAGCTTAGACAAAAATAGGTCAAATGAATTGCGCCCTTATTTCTCCCTATTGAGAAGAAAGAGAGCCTCATACGCTTACTTTCGAAATATAGATCTATGCTGTTGATATCTAAGGCTGGAAAAGAGGAGTCCCACCTGAGGGTGTAATTATTCTGTCTCAACATAGGCATCTATAGGATGAGTGTCTAAATATGCTCCTCTTGTGACCAAATGGAAAGGAATGAGCACTACCAGAGAGCTACCCAGCTAATATGCCTGAGGATGACATGACAGATACTCTAGTAATGCCAATTAGGTGTCTGAATTTAAACAAGAGGAATACAGTGCTGAAATGTCCAGGTGGTATTCTGTTTTGACCTTTAGCTCCATAGCCTGATGACCATTCTACTTCAAAGTAAAGCACCGCAGTCTGTGAAAGAAGAATTCTCCAATTTCTTATGAGCTATGAGAAAAGATATTGGGTAGAGAGAAGAAATAAGATTTCAAAATGTGTGGGTTTTTTTACAAAACGAAAGGTCCAGATACCCCTCCTTTCGTAGGCAGAAAGGACTCTGCTTAGTTGCCCATACAAAGGCCCCTGGATACATCTGAGATGTCACACAGTATCAGAGACATCCATCAGGTCTAGCAGACATGTCACTGAACCTATGGGAACTCCATGCCCTCAGTGTGAATAAGGTGATAACTTAGAGTGTTTCAAATGACAACACATACTCACACATCCAGTGTAGGATATATCTGTTTTAATTCAGATATCTAAAAGGTTGACCTTATCTAGTATTTCCCTTTGCTCTTCCCCTTTGGAAGTACCTGCTTCACTCCACTGACTGTAAGGGAAGGGTCAGTGTGTCAGGTTTAAGTTTATAGTCAGATGGCAGGTTTATATTTAGAGATGGATGTGCTTTTTAGACTTTTCTGGAGTTTGGCAAAAGATGTCTCACCCCTAAAAATTAATGTATGCTGTGACTTGCCTGTTTTCAGCTGCATGTATGCCCTGCTTTGTCTGGCTCTTCTCTTGCATCTTGCAGTTCGGCTGGACCCACCTCTACTCTCACTCCCTCTCTCTTTCAGACTTTTCAAATGCCATTTTTCACTCTTCCAAAGTCCTCACAGCTGTATTTACAAAGCAACTCCAATGTATCCTGGTATTTATCTCTGCTTTCTGCACCTACCTTTTAGTAAATGAAATATACTTTCAATTTGTATTTGTCTCATTATTTTACTCATCCCTCCTTCTGTGCTTGGATTTCCTTTCCTCCAATTCAACCAAGGAATTACAGTTTTTTCTTTCAAATCCTACATTGACTTAGTTCTTCTCCTCATTTTCCCTTCCCTATAGATTCTTATAAACACTAGGGCAATGTTGCCATATCTTTTCCATGAAGTAATAATCAGCAAAACCTAAATGGAAAAACTTATTTCCCATAGAAAAGAAAATTATTCTGAGATCCCAGAGCATTTGCAGTTTCCACCTCTTTAATCTCAGTCTCTCAAGAGGAGGCAGAGTTGACATAGATACAATCACGCATATCATATGGCTGCATTATGTATTATCTGTTAAAAAAAAAAGTGATTGAACTACTGTGAAGATTAAACATGTAAGGGAAATGTATCCCCAGTCTTCTCTTCCTGATCTGCTTCTTTATAACTACCTCCCTTGGGCCTGTTGTCTCTGCTCTTTCACAACCTGCCTGTCCCATTTCCGATCACCTTTGCTTCTACAGCTGATGCTCAGCAGGTTACCTTATGTAAGGTAGAAAACACAGTGATTATAGCAATTCAGAGAAGACGACATTAGTCCTTTTCTTGTTGACTTTGACGGGAGAATTCCTGTGGGCTTCAGTACTAATTCTAGATACTGACTGGAAGACTCCTAGAGTTCCTTTCAAGTCTGAATTATGCCCTGATATTACGATTCTGTGATTTACTGTGTGTCTTTCCCAGAGTTGTGTCTATGGAGAGTGCTTCACAACAGATAACAATGCAGGCAAATGTCTCCAAATATTTTTGAAGTTAGGTCATGTAATTTCTGTTCTCCTATATCCAATGTTTTTTCTATTTTCCTGACTATAAGCCAAATAAAAGGACGAGATGGACTGCTTCAGCAATCTTCCATTTACTCATGCACATTACCTTAGATCACAAGAGATACGTTTTTATGGAAGTCAATGGTAAATCAGCCATTGACTTTATTATGGTTCCTCCGGGTCTTCAAGAGTGAGAGCACTATGGCTTTGTATAACTTGAGAGCCACAGTCATTGATCCAAGTCTTCAATTTCTTTCTCCAAAAATTTTGTTCTTATAAAGCCAAAACCAGAATGATAGTACTGTGCATTGCACCCCACAGGAGACATCACCATTTTCATCAAGTATGCTGTTCAAAGTGTCACTTTAACATTTCAATTCCTCCAGTACAGGACTTAAATCTTCTGGCAACCCAACACCACGGACGACCTTTAAGTTACAACAAGCAAGAAAATGTACTGATTTTACCACCCTTTACAATCTTCTTCCATTACTGTTCTCTTTGAATCAGAATGAAGAGTTAGCAAGATTCTCAATTCCCTTTTCCTTTGAACTTGTATGACTCTTTCTGCTTTGCAGGGATAAACTAGATAATAATCAAACTGATAGGCTCACAAACTCATGAGTAATAATACACTGAGAAAAAATAGAGTAAGAAAGACAATGCTAACATTTACCTGTCCTGGCAAGACTTTCCCTGCCTCCCCAGAACTATTCTTATTCTTTCACTTACATTTCTTCTAGTCTTTCCAATCTTTCTTGGTCCTGTTTCTTCACTATGCAGGAAAGTTTTCAGCTCTTCTATCTTAAAACTGTCCTTGCAACTTCACTTGCTTCTTCTGCCTTCTTTTATTTGCCCTCCCCCCTTGGCAGGAATTTCCCTCTTCCATTTTAATTACAGTTTTTTTTTTATGTTGGCTTCCAACTTTCATACTGTTCCCTTAAGCTCTCTCTCCTAATCTTTCAGCAGACCCCAACAGAGAGGCCTGGCATCTGTGCTGTAGGAATATCCTTCCCGACCTGTTGTCTGTTTTGACTTTACTGATCATGTTCTTTGGAAAACATTGCCTACACTGCCTTCCTCTGGTTTCAGTGACTGTCTTCCCTGAGGTCTTCTTCCAGTCCCCAGTGCAGTCCTTCAGAGCACCTGTTGAAGGCTCTTCCTCCTCCTTTCTCCAGCTTTCTGTGTGAGCCCTGTATATCTCTTCCCTTGGTCACTTGCTCTCTCTAAGCTTCCTCCCTGCATTATCCCATCTACAAACATCAGTTCTAAATACTGAGGAACATACAGGCCACATCTCTAACCAGCCTTCCTCTATCATTACACACTAAGATCTCAGCTTGCTTTTTTGATGTCCAGCTATCATCTATACTTACCAGAGTGTTTAATCATATTCTTCTCCTTTCTGTACTAGTCCCCATGGATAGCACTCATTCCTGGGTCCTTAGTCTGGTCATCAACTTCATCTGTAGCTTCACTGTGCCTTCTGACATCCTGAAGTATATTGTGAACAGCATTACATAAATGCCATACTTGCAATCCATCCACACAGATTTCTCTTTTATTGCACTCATCATTAGCTCTTGTCTTAGCTGTTGCAACATATTTTTCTCTGGCTTCGATAAAGACATTTCCTCCCTTTCTGTTCAGAGTGCTACCATTTACCCATCATTATCTGTGCCTTTTCTTCCTACTTTTCTGTCTCACTGAATTTAACTGACATCTCTGTTTTATAAGCCTTTCATAGACAATGCCTACTCTGCCTGTCACCCATCATTCAGTTCTCCAAAGACCCCTGCTGTCTTTGATTGCTCTACCATTTTCAATCTCCCACTTGCTGAACTGCAAACTCCCTTTCATTCTCACCCATGCTGGGGATATAATCCCATAAACATCTTCTACTCGATCTCACCATCATTCAAAATCATCTTTCCAAATTTTTTCCCAAAATATTTGCCAAAAAAAAAAGAGAAAATTTTGTTCTCTTTGACAACAAAATATCCTCTCCCATTGTGCTAATTAACACTTGTTTCCCTTTTCATATATCTGGTGCTCTTAATAGCCTCCTGCCTTAAGTTTAAATAATAACCTTCTTTGGGGCAAGGACCATCTTTTATCCTGAAATAACCTTTGTATGTCGCAGTTATAAAGATGATGGTAATAATAGCAATGATAATGAGAAGAAATCTGTTCTGAATTCTAACTCAAACAGAGGCGAATTGGTGATTTTAAAAGCACTGTCCACGTGTTGCTTTGACACACACTTTCAGTTTCCTCACTGCTGTAGCTGGCCACAAACCAAATGTTGTTTATGGAGCCATATCGGCTGTGATGTACGAACACATAAATGACATCAAAGCATCACTAGAAAAGAAGGTTTGTTCTTATTTTATCACACATATGGGGAAAATAAATACAAGGGCATACTTTAAAAAAACTTTGTAAATTCCCCTTCTGCCACACACTCAATGACTAGATGATGTTTCCACTGCCCTTGCCTGGGCCATATGTTCTGCTCTCAGCAACCTCTGGTCCTCAGTCCCCTCCTCCTCTTTGGTGTACTTTCCTTGAAGATAATATGTGTCTGTGGTGACTGACTGGTACTCCCTTCTGCCTCCAAATCATTTCTTGTCAGCCAGATTTCCTTTAAACTGCTCCATTGTGTGACATTTCTCTTTTGTCCATATACAAGATGGCCTCAGCTCCCCCAGCCTGCCAGCTCTGATAGCATGCTACTCTTCCTGCTGTGTTTTGCATCAGACCGATAAGAAATTTTCACCTGCACAAAGAAGGAAATGCATAGTGCAGTGGCTACTGACATACAATTTTTCTGAGAAATCCACTGTTTCACAAACTGTATATATAGAAGGACTGCATGTATAGCAGGACTAGACTGCTGAGATCTAACAAAGAAGTAATTGTGAAACCACTTTTTTGACATTATATTTAGTTTGCTCCAAATTAATGTGTGGAACCTTGGTGACCCAAGGTCAGGAAGTTGAAAAAGTGGTGGAGTTTTTAGCCCTAGGTTTCACAGAATCATAGCAGTACCAAGGTTGGAAAAGACCTCCAAGATCATCTAGTCCAACAGTCCACCTGCCACCGACATTTCCCCAGTAGATCATGTCCCTTAGTACAGCATCTAAATGTTTCTTGAGTATCTCCAGAGACAAGAGCAAGCTGGTCCTATTTCTCTAAGATATTTTACCATACAGCAGAAGGTGGGAGTCAGCTCACCCTGAGATCACTAACACAGACACTTGTGCAATCTGATGTGACCTGGTGACTACTGTTGGGACAGGGGGCCGCATGCAGCTCCCATTTCCACTTGAGCATTCTAATTAATAGGGGCATAAGGTGTAAGTAAGGAGCAAAAATTAACTCATTATACTTACAAATTATATTCACAAGTACTTAGTTGATTAAGCTCTCAATTCGTAGTTCTTCAAACTGTAGTATCATCTGCAGGTGAAATACATGTATTAATTGATGAGTAATTGAATATATATTTATATTAATAAATAGGAATAATGCAGGTAATTAATATACGTAATAAATAACATTTTCTACTATTCATCTCTGTTTTATTCTAGCCAGAATCAAGAGTAAAAACATTTTCAGCCCTCTAGCTGTCTGTCTATGACTGATTTCTTTCCTAATACACATACACGGTCACATAATTTCATTGCAATACATCTTGTAGGTGTGTAAAGGTGGATGGGATTTACAAGAAAAAATCCTTTCTTTTAAGGTTTTGAAAATGCTGAATTGCCAAAGTTAGTCCTTTTTTGTCACGACATAGGATTGCTTTCAGTATTTTTTCTAAAGTCAAAAGGATTTGACATTTGTTTAATATCTTATTTTGGTACCTTCAAAATGAAATGCTCAGCTTTTTCATTTCAGAAACACTTTCCTTCTGAAATGTGTAGCTGTAGTGAAAATAAAGATTTTAATGAAAAAGATCATCATCTAAAAATAAGACTTTCTGTTTCTCCAAGGCTGTACTCATTGGGGAGGGGAATTGGTTGTTTTGTTTCTCTAAGATTCTTGCTTTTTGTCCTGAATTAAAAATATTAATTAATAAATTAATTTATAATTTTAATTGATATTGAATGTAATAATTAATTAATTAATTAATTAATGGAATTAAAATATGCCAACACTTTCAGAAGATGAGAAAATAGTTTCTGTTCCTATTCTAACATCAAGTCCACATCTGTGTACGAATATGGTGACAGCTGAGTGTTGTGTGATAGGCTGTCTCACTTGGTAACCTCCTCCACGACTTTTCCGTGATTACTCTCCTGGGATTTACATCTGGACATTTTGCCCACAAGATCTACTTACACTAGTGGACATTTTTATTCTTACCCAGTACAATACACATGTGTAATTAATTAACTGTATTTATGTCCATCTGTGAAGAGACATTACCTTTGATTATGCTTTGATTAAGCGCCATCTCAGGCATACAAATCCACCAGATATATGCATTTTGACTGAAAGGAACGGATAATCTCAGGAGCCATCATGGATCAATTAAAGGTCAACCAGGAGATCAGGCTCAGTCAGCATGGATTCATGAATGGTAGATCCTGCTTGACAAACCTGATTTTGTTCTGTGACATGGTGACCCACTTAGTGGATGAAGGTAAGGCTGTCGATGTGGTCTACCCGGACTTCAGTAAGGCCTTTGACACTGTCTCCCGCAGCATCCTCATGGAGAAGCTGGCTGCCCATGATTTGGATGGGCATATGCTCTGCTGGGTGAAACACTGGCTGGATGGCCAGGCCCAAAGAGTTGTGGTCAATGGAGTTAAATCCAGTTGGCAGCCAGTCACGAGTGGTGTCCCCCAGGGCTTGGTGCTGGGGCCACTTCTATTCAGCATCTTTTATCAATGATCTTGATGAGCGGATTGAGTGCACTCTCAGTAAGTTTGCAGATGACACCAAGTTGGGAGGGACTGTTGATCTGCTGGAGGGTAGAAAGGCTTTGCAGAGGGACCTGGATAGACTGGATTGATGGGCCAAGGTAAACCGTATGAGTTTCAACAGGTCCAGGTGTTGGGTCCTGCACTTTGGTCACAACAGCTCCAGGCAATCCTACAGGCTTGGGGAGGAGTGGCTGGAAAGCTGCCTGACGGAAAGGGACCTTGGTGTGCTGATGGACAGTCAGCTGAATATGAGCCAGCAGTGTGACCAGGTGGCCAAGAAGGCCAATGGCATCCTGGCTTGTATCAGGAATGGTGTGGTGAGCAGGACTAGGGAAGTAATCCTGCCCCTGTACTCGGCATTGGCGAGGCCCCACCTCGAGTACTGTGTTCAGTTTTGGGCACCTCAATACAGAAAGGACACTGAGGTGCTGGAGCAGGTCCAAAGAAAGGCAACAAGGCTTGTGAAGGGCTTGGAGAATATGCCCTATGAGGAGAGACTAAAGGAACTGGGGCTGTTTAGTCTGGGGAAGAGGAGGCTGAGGGGAGACCTTATTGCTCTCTTCGAATACCTGAAAGGTGATTGCAGTGAGAGTGGGGCTGGTCTCTTCTCTCTGGTGACAGGTGACAGGACAAGGGAAACGGCCTCAAGCTGCGCCAGGGGAGGTTTAGGTTGGATATCAGTAAAAACTTCTTTACAGAAAGGGTTGTTAGGTACTGGAATAGGCTCCCCAGGGAGATGGTTGAGTCACCATCCCTGAATGTGTTTAAAAACCGTCTGGATGTGGTGCTCAGGGATATGACTTTGCAGTGGGTTGTTAGAGTTAGGGTAGTATGGTTAGGTTGCGGTTGAACCTGATGATCTTGAAGGTCTTTTCCAACCTGAGCAATGCTATGATTCTACGAAGAGTCAATGTAAAAATTCCAAATAAATAGCTGCAGATGAAATCTGTATCTTATGGAGATCATATTACAATTTTTTTTTTTTGTCAGTCCAATTTTGGAGTATTTCAATCCCACCATTTCCTGCAAAACTTCAAGGGAAATATTGTTCATAAATAACAAAAGCTTAGGTACAAGATACATGAGCAAATTGCTTCAAACCAAGTGATCACTCTTATTAAGACTAAGAGAAAATAACAAATGATAAAGAACGTATTTAATTTTTTTGTTTGTTTTTGCTTTTCTGCTTTTCAATTAATCTGCTGATTCACCTTAAGTAACATCCACAGAATTTTAAATGTTGGTGTACTTTAAAAGTTAATCCTATGTGGAATTCTCCTACAGATGATTAACTCTCATACAATTATTAATACTACTTTGATCTTAGGAACTTTTTCTTTTTAGACAAATATTACCCATGTTGAAAAACAGCTTTTCAATCAAATCTGTTCTTTCACAACAGAGCATAAGTAGATAATTCTAAAGCTGAAGAACATATTGTCTTTAGTCATATTAAACCATTTAACTACAATTATGATTTCATTCAGCTTCTATCAGTCATTAAGTCAATTCTCTGGTAGAATAAATCTTTTCTCAGCCTCCGTCATTTTCATTGTTGCCAGAATTCAGAATCGTAAGTAGTGATTTTTCTTGAGTTACCTTCTGTATTTGAAATTATTGATCATAAATTTCTTGTTCAGAAATTGTCTTGATATTTGTATTTTTATGGATTAATTTCACGATATCTTCTGTGCTGAATGAGAAAAGCTGTAATTAAACAGCAGCGTTACTCAGTTATTTTATATCAATATTTATATCAATTATTTTTGCACCTTGTTAATAAACAACTTTCATATTGTTGATTTGTTTTATATTGATTTGTTCATTGACAAAGTTCAGACTTAGCTAGTGTGCAAATATGTGTTTAGATTCAGAATTCAGAATAGTATGAATTTGAGATTTATCTCATTTGGAACTTCAGGTCAATTTTGCTTATGTATTTTCTGCAACTTCGTCTTTCTGTTCTTCCCTATCGCATAAAGGAGTGGTGTGCTTTTTGAGGAGCGTGTATCTTCAGTGTTAGCCTGTCTCCTTCCCTTGAGGGCGAGAGGAAAACGTTCTTTTTTTCCCAGGTATTAAAAAGAAAAATTTGTGTGCTTTAAGCAATAGTAGCGTAATTGAATCAGGAGCTAAAATTACTTCAGGATGGATTTTATCTTCTTAATACCAGTACTTGAACTTTATTATGTTTAAAACTTCTTCTGATGAGCATACTTAAACTTTTTCCACGCAAATTCACTCTTCATTTGTATGTCTTTCTGGGAGTTAGGAAAGGCCAAACTCTTGGTGCAAGACTTCACCAATCCAAACTGAAAAAGTGATATTATAAAAATGATGAAGAGTGTAATGTGAAGCCTGCTGCATTTGGAAAATATCATATTTATGATTCTTTATGCAGCCTTGTATATATATATATATATATCATTATATATATATATATCATTATATATATATATATATAGTGATGCAGACTTTATCTCTCTGATGACTACTCCCCTACTGAGCTATAATGCAAACACAAAAGGTAGAACTAATTTTATTTTTGCACGTCATCATTATTATATGGCAGAGCAACAATGACAAAGATTTAGGAAAACATTGTCTTATTTTAGAATTATCTTGTTATCGTATTACAGATCCCATTCACCCTTTAATCCTGTCCACTCCCCCTATAGCCATACATCCCCAAATACCATCTCTGCTTCTATTATCTCTTTCATTTTCCCCTTCCTTTTCCTCCACATTTCATCCAGCTTCCTTTATTTTTTCCTTTCACCTTGCAACTTGCCACACTCCTTTTCTTATCCTTCTGTAAATCACCTTCACCTTTGTCTCCCAGGTTCCAAAAAATCCAAAGCTGAGAACCTTGCCTCCTCTCTGGCTCTGGCTGACATTAAACAATGCCAATAAGATGTAAGGCTTGTTGCACTGAAAGTCCTAAGATGGGACACATACTTTTGGTTGATGAAGGTATGCTCATATGGTCAGGCTCTCTTTGTATCAGTAAATAAAGGATTCAGCTCAAGGTTGACACACCAAAATTGAGGTGTCGCTGGTGGCCACCCACATGGCTAGGTGACTTCAAGTTTCCATCCTAGCCAACAGAGGTCTTGCCAGTACCTCTGGTGGAGTCTTGGAGTCCAGTCTGTACCTCTCGTTTCAGTTTAAGCACTTCTGCTATCTATCATCCTCTTGCCATGCACCTCAGCGAAGAGCCTGGCTCTGTCTTCTCAGTAACTTTCCAACAGGGTAGGGGGCAACTCTGATGTCTGAAGCTATTATTTCTTCTCCAGTCTGGAAAGTCTCAGTCCCATGATCTCTCCTCACTGGACAGGAGCTTCAGGCTCCGATCAGCTTGACAGGACTCTTCTGGACTCACTGCAGTGTATTGTTGCCTCTCTTGTCACAAGAGGCCTAAACAGAATGCAGTATCTCCTCTGATCCAGAAATACAATCTTTTTATTACAGAAGACTATTGTGCAGAAGAGTGATTACACATGGTAAATCCATTGCTGACATTCCCCACCGTATCTTTCTCCCTCATCACCAGAAATAAACAGCAAGACAACTTTCTCCATGATTTTTCTAAGGTCTGCAGTAAGGCTGGTCTACCTGTCATTCCTACTGACCTTTTCTGAAACTGGTGTCAGAGATTTCCCCATTTCCCCCTCCATATATTGTAAAGAAAAATCTTACAAGGACATCAGTCAGCTCTCTCATCCCCCATTGATATAGCTCATCAGCCATGGGGACCTGTATGGGTCAGGTTCACACATGTAAGTCCGAACTCATCTGCACTGCTGATCGTTCTTCTCCTCCTTTAAGCCTTTGACTATTCACAGAGGGCAAGGGAGACCTATATGATTAAGGTCGACACAAGACATCAAACAACTCAGTGCTAGCTGGGACTGCAGCTGAGATGGCAGAGAAGATCCCTAGGATCTGAAAAAGAGTGGCTCTGACACCAAGGTTACATAGATAAATGTCATATGTAGATATACGTTGGCTTTGTCACAAAGAAGTGCTAAAATCTGACAATTAAAAAGCATTGTAGGACTTGTGATGGGCAAAAAAACCACATATTTTCCTTAATTCTTCTCTCAGAAATAGTTGAACTATATCAAACAGTATTAACAAACATGTTTGAAATAAGCTACTCACTTGTGAAAATTGATGGTCCAAAAAATTCAGGTCTAGTAGTGACCTGAAAATAGCATCTTATATAGGAGTCATCATCTGTGACATGAAGAGTTGATTGGCATTTTGATAAAGAAATGGATGTCAGCTTGACAGTGTTCAGTAATGATGCTGTCCTTCTGTTCTAGGTGCCACTCTTGAAACAGTTCTCTCCAGAAACTAGTAGACAATGTGATTTGTATCTCCAAGTTTGCAGTCCATCTGCACCCCCTATCTGGCCACCCAACCACCTTCAGCTATTTGTAACTACTTTTTTTGCATTGCAAGGATAAAGACCATGCTTGTAACCGAGGGTTACTCAGAATAAATCTCATATTTCTGCTGCATGATGAGCAATGCTGGGAACAAATGATTGCTCAGTTCTGATGTTTTATCATATAGAAATACTGTGCAATATTTAATGGATACATTTAATTAACTGACCACATACAGTAGTTCTGTAATTTAATTTGTGGTGCTGTTTTTCTGTCAGCCTCACATTTCTATACAGTTATTAGTGTTCTTTTACAGTCCATTCCTTGTCTGTTGCCAAGGATCTTTGTAGAGATTAGATTTTCCTTATTGCCTGCTACAAATATATTTAAAATTCTAATTTATTCTTCCTTCTTTCTTAAAGCTAGGTCTTTAGAAAAAAGAGGGAATGAGGGGAACATGTTTCGAAACTTCCTTTGCATTAGCTATGGAGCTGAAGAAGCTTCACCTATTTTTAAGGCATCTTTCAGACAAAAAGTTCTTTTTTCTTTTTTTGCCAAAGCTCTAACAAGATACTTCAACATAAATTGCTCCAAAATTTAAAACAATCAGGCAGAGAGATGTTATGAAATTACTCTTCTCCAGAAAAGACTCAATCTTTGCTTTAAAACTCTCTGGCATTAATACTACTATGTTCACATTTTCGTCAAGAATATTAGGAACAGACAATCACCACTTAAAATAAAATGTTATCAGAATGTTTCAAAATAATAATCACATTTTTCATTCATTTCACTAAAATTTTGAATTTAAAAATCAGTAAATATTAGTTGGGAAACACTGCTGAATACTAGGTCTATATTGAACACTACTGAGTGGTTACAACCTTAAAAATAATTTCAAGATTATTTTCTCAGTACCAAAAGATCTCATTCTCCCATAATACTGTGGCTGGTGCTGTAGACTAAAGAGAGTTTTGCTGTGTTTTCTGCAGATTAACATCTTATTGCCTTTTTAAATCTCTTTGAATCAGTTGAGGATCGTTCATATCCACTTCTCTACTGAAAATCAAGAGTATTCTCAGAGTATTCTCTGAAGTGAGGTTTTAGCATAGGGTCCTTCAGAATATTTTTTTCCTAGCAGGTTGATTTTGTGGTGTCAGAGTGGCAAATAATGGCCTTTACTGAACAGATATTTTTCAGAAGTGCTTAGCACCTATGTAACCCAAGGAAGTGTCTGAGTAATTGACTTGGCATTAAAAGGAGAGCAATAAGAATGAGGAACTCAGCACGTTTAAAATTAAGCTCATCTGAGGTGATACTGCCCAGTACATGTTCTCTCAAAAGCACTGACAACAGAGCTTGATATTTGTTTTTACTCCTTTCACCCTATCCAGCTACAGGGCACACGGTGCAAATGCGTAACTGTTTTTTGTGTTGTTTTTTTATTTAATCAATTGTTAACATTTCCAATTTAAGGTTAATTGAACATCCAGTCCAAGGCACACCAACTGACTTTTCTTTGGTTTAATTTCCTTTGGTTTAGTGTTGTAGATGACAAGGACATTAGCCAAGTGAGCTCCCTCTGTTTATATGTCTTGTCATTAATTTAATGAGAAGCTATTGCAGTGACTCATTCCCTCTTTCGCTCTGAGGCTCTTGCCTTTAAATATTTGTCAAAAAAAAATTAGAATTTAAATTGAAGTGTGTGCCTCCTTCTTGGTTTCTCTCCATAGGATGACAGCAAGTTTTTACAGGCATACAGTGTTCAAGAAGCATTTGGGCAATGCCCTTAATAATATGCTTTAACTTTTGGTTGATCCTGAAGTGGTCAGGTAGTTGGAATCTATGATCTTTGATGGTCCCTTCCAAGTCTCCTCTCTTCTCCTCTCCTCTCTTGTCTTCTAATTTTTGTGGAGGAAAATCTCACTGCTTGGTTGTTGCTGCCGCTTGCCGGAGCTCAGAGCAAACCATCTCCATGGGCTCAGATATAGGTTCTGTCTGGAAGAAGGAGCTACTCTAGGCTGCTTCATTTGCACCTATTGTTAAGAATGTAGAAGTAATAAAAAATATTTCTTGTTCTCTACATTTCTCAGACTCAAAGATTAACTGAGGATGTGAGGCACCTCAGAACTGAGTCAGTTACAGCAAGTTGCAGAGGACTGCATTCTGGTTGTGATTTGAGTATCAAGAAGGATAGGTACTCCACAGCCTCTCTTGGCAACCTAATCCTGCACTTGAGCACTCTCATGGTAAAAAGGTTTTTCCTATGTTTAAATGGAATTTCCTCTATTTCAGTTTATGCTGTTCCCTCTTGCCCACTTACAAGATGCAGAAGAGAAGAGTCTGTCTTCATCTTCTTTACTTCCCACATCACATACTTGTACATGAGGCTTCTCTCTCCAGTCTAAATAGCCTCAGACTGTCTTCATGTTAGATGTTACAGTCTCTTCATCTTTGTGGCCCTGTGCTGGACTCTCTCTGACATGTTGGTGTCCCTCTTGCACTGAAGAGCCCAGAACCAGACCCAGCTCTCCGTACACTAATTAGTCTGGGCAGACAAGTCCTTTACATGCATTTTCACTCATACTCCAGTGTGCAGCTGGGCCATGCCCAGGCCTCCCCTCTAAGTCATCTCTAGACTTCCTCTTCCAGAGATGAGATGATCAGATTGGTGAGGATTGGTCTGCTGAGAGAGTCTGAAGTAATTGGGTAAGGAAAGGTAAGACTGTATCTTTCAAACTTGGGCTAAAGGTACCAAAATGTGTAAAGTGCTTGTGAAGAAAAAATAGTTTCAATAATTTCACTTGATAGGTGTCATAAGAACAAAAAAGACCGAGTTGACAAAAAGCAGTCCCTTTTCTTGATGCCTTCTCACAGCAGCCACAGAAGACTCTTGAGTATTTGGTGCTACTCAGCATCCAAGCTCCATCTTAGCTTAGATGCCAGCATACAGCATGAATTGTTACAACTGTCAGCTGTAATGACTGTACTGGGGTTTGTTTTTTTAGTCCATTTCCCTTTAGATTCCATTGTTGCCTCAGGTGATAACTAGCTGGCCACCTTCACATGGTGTTTACTACAGCTTTCCATCAAGTCAAAACTTTTTTTTGAGTCAGATGCAGAATATGCAGATGAAGTAGAATATTTCTAACTCTCATGACATAACATGTGTAAATAACACCAATATTTCACCTTATTGATTTGGAGTCTCACTTCCTGATTATAATAAATTATAAAAGATAGTAAAACAACAAAACTTCTAAACATAGAAGATCCTGGAAATTAAATATCTCAACATGCTCCTTGAAGTGTGTGCTCCCACCCTACCTTCCTTTTGTGGTAAAAAGTGTTTTCTGACAGGAGCACAGGAGCGTTCTCTGAAAATATTACTCTGTTCCTCGTATGAACAAAGACTCATTTCTTTTCCCGTTTCCTTGTTCTTTTTTTTTTTTTTTAAACATACTTCTCCTTGTCACTGTTTTGGTCTTTTATTTGTACTTTCCTCTTTCAAAGCCATTATCAAAAATATAGCGAAAACACAGTAGAAGAAGTAGCACACACTGAGGCAATGAAATGCCAGCCTAATTTTGGGGGGCTCTTTTCACAAGAACTCCCTTGAGATGCCTGTATCTCCCTTAGAGATCTTGAGAAGATGACATATATCTCTCCTTTCTCCTGAGTACACTGTTAGAATGTATTTTAAACAGGCAATAGCTTTCACATCCCTTTGTTCTAAAATTTAAAAGAAATATTTCATGGGCCACTTAATAAAGAATACTTTTAGTTGATTGAATTTTAATGAGAGTAAAGGACATTAGGAAGTGTGTGTTGCAGAGTGCTCTGTAAAAATAAATGATTGGACTGTGCTATATTTTGACTCTAATTAGTACTCTTTGTGGGTAGTGTCAAAGCAGTGGGAAACACAAAGACTTCAGGAGTTTTATATGAATTTAGTATTATTATTGCAGCAAGCTTCAGACATAGCCCTACATAAAAAAACATTCTTAAGTGTAACAAGTAAGCCACAAAAGGTCTAAACTGCACATAAACATCACTGACATGGACTTACACTGTTTCTGAGAAACATCATTCCTTCCATTCAGAAAATACAACCGATCCTCCTGAGGATGCCCTTGAATGGCAGCAGTTCTCCAGCTCCTGGTACAGCAGCAGCCCCAGCACCATCACATTCTGAATCCTTTTCTACAAGGGTCCTTCACAGTTCATAAAGACCAGACAGGACCTTCCAGGTTTCATTTTTCACTGATGGGAAGAAAATGCTGAATGATGGTGATCAGAAAAGGATAGGGTACTTTTCAATGGCTTTTGTCAAGTTCTTTAGTACCAGGCCCATCTGCTCCTGGAAAAGTCTCCAGCTGACTTTGTTATATGCATCAGGCTCATCTGGGTGTCTTGCACACCTTGAAGTTTAAGGAACCTGAGTGCTATTTTGGGAGTTGAAATGATTGAATCAAAAGTTTGACTTAAAAGCATTTTTCCCCTTCTTGCACAAGAAATACAAAACGATCTGGGCATAAACTTGCAAGAGGCTTCAGGATTCCATTTTTTTGTCCAAGAAGAAATATTCCTAAAGTCTGTTTGGTTCTTCTTTTAGGTCATAAACTAAACAGATTTTAATGGATCACAGAGGAACCACTATTCACATCATTCACATGACAGCATCACAGGCCACTTTAGTCTTTCTCTTCCATTCATTTTAGAAAGAAAAAGAAGGATCAACACATGCATTGCCAATAGTGGTCTACTGTAGGCCAGATCTTACCCCTCCTGGCTGTTGCTACACTCTTCATTGGCCACTGTATTGCAAGTGCTAAAATTAATATTTCAGAGTTATCAGAAGCCTTCCTGTACTCCTTTTTATCTACCTCCATTGAAAGTGAAATGAATATGTATTTTATGTTGGTATATTGGTATTGTTGTACTTCAACTCCAGAGTTCTACTGAGTTTCTTCAACTCCAGAGTTCTACTGAGTTTAACAGCTACAAAAAACTCAACTGGGACAACTTGCTGAAAGAAAAAATTCCAGAACAAGCTGCCTGTGCTTGCTCCCCTGCTGCTGAGCATGCTTGAGTTGGGGATGTCATTCAGTCCTTCTGCTTTAGGAGCTCAGTGTGTATCAAAATATAGAGGGAAACATACTTTTTCCTTGTGAAAATATTTACTTTTTCAGTTGCCTCCATGGCAGGTGACATTCCTAGAATCATGAAACATAGAATGGGCCAGTGCCTCACCACCCTCTGAGTAAAGAGTTTCTGCCTAACATCTGATCTAAATCTCCCTTTTTTTTTTTTAGTTTAAAGCTATTCCCTCTTGTCTTATCACTATTAGACCACGTAAAATATCAGTCACCATCCTGCTTATAAGCTCCCTTCTAGTACTGAAAGGTTGCAATGAGGTTTCCCTGGAGCCCTCTCTTCTCCAGGCTGAGCAAGCACAAGTCCCTCAACCTTTCTTCGCTGGAGACGTTCTCCAGTCCTCTGATCATCTTTATGCCCTCCTCTGGTCCAATTCCAACAGCTCCTCATCCCTCTTGTACTGGGGACCCCAGGCCTGTACACTGTACTCCAGATGGGGCCTCATAAGGGCAGAGTAGAGGGGGACAATCCCCTCCCTTTCCCCACTGGCCACAACTCTTTTGATGCAACCCTGGATACTGTTGAAGATTTGAGAAGATAAATTTATTTATCTATAGTAGATATACTTTTGAAGGGCCACAAAATTACCACTTCTGTCTATTGTGTGTGTGAAGAACTCTGGCTGTTGCTTTAAATGTGCTCTGCTGGGTAGCTGCATTTTAAAGAAAGTTCAGTGCCTAATTTTTACAGCTTAGCTCCTACACAGCAATACTGAAAAATATGACTGCAAACAGCTCTCTGAAACCTGAAAAAAAAATGCAATGAACATTTCATTAAAGAAGCAATGTTTTTGTGAAAGTGAGGACCCTGGGTTGAAACAAACATCCATGCTATCAGCAGCTTAACCACGGCAGATTGACTTCCATCTATGAAAACAAGAAGTGGACAAGAGTTGCAAGCAACAAATTTGAAAGCAGTAGGTGGTCATGCCACCCTAAGGAACTGTCTCTGTTTTGGGCATATCAGCCCAAAAATATGATGGAAATTGAAGGAATTGCATCCAGGTTTTCTGCATCTTAGTCCTGAATCCTCAAATAAGCTGGATATCCAGCAGATGGATGAGGAATGCTTTTTTTCTGATGCTCGTGTGCCTGCTCACCAGCACAAACACTTAGTTCTGCAGTCTGAGCTCACATCTTCTCTTCAGTACATAAAAATAAAAATATGCTAGAATATTAAATGCAAATTGCACAACCATAAGACTACCAATAAGCAGACTGTAGCGTTCAAATAATTGAATGTGCAGAGGGTAATTGCAGGACACCAGCTGCTACTATGTTAAGAAGTAAATTTATTCATTTTTTTCTTTTTTAAAACATCTGTTCTGTTCACAGAACTCTTCACTGTGGAGATTTTGAATTCCTTTCCAAATATATGAAATAATTATACCTGTCATTTTCTATTTGATTTCCTTGCTGAAATTCTTTTTTATCCACTCAAATCCCCAAAATAAGAGTAACCAATCATTTGCAGGTCTGTGTAAGAAATAATTATACAGCGCTGTTCTCTTCTACCATAAGGATGCACTCTTTCATTTGTTTGATCAGTGTATCGTGTTGAAGATTGTTTGAAAACAGTAATGGCAACTCCTATCTTAATTTGAATATTCTGGATCCTGCTGAACCCAGACAGCAGGACAGACTTTTTTATAGTTATAGCGAGCTGAATCAAGAGCAATTCCCATGAAGTCAAAGGAGTTACTGGGATTAACAGCAGTGAAAACAAAGCTGTCCAAGAGGGAGAGAACCTGTCGTGTTTCTGCAGTTATTCATTAATTCTCATTTATTATTATGTCTACAGTAGCACAGCTTTACCAGCAAAAGATGAGAAGGCTCTTGATCTCCCTGCAAACCTCTAGTCATCTATTTCAATAATATGCAACACTGACAGAGCCTGGTTGGAGCAGCTAACGCCATTGGTATTGGAGGCTGAAATTCCTCTCCTCTAATGGAAGGCGGCTAACTGAGGATGCAAGATCCCAGACTTTGATGCTGCCCATGAGGAAGTGTAGGCATCTCCAAGAATAACTTAGATTTTAGAAGGAATCCCTCTCAGAAGGTACCTGCCTCATTCCAATGCCTGCAGGGAGACTTGAGGAATAATATGCTTCTGGTAAGAAGTTCTTCAAGTTGGATGCCATGGACCTGAGCCTATGCTGTTTTCCCTACATTCTGAGCTTTAACTAAGTGACTTGTGGTATCGTTTTTTACACCATGCTAAAAATATATGTAGCCTATAAATAAGGATCCATCAGAAGTGGAATTTATAAGATTTCCTACATATAAGGAGAAAAATCTGTATCTCTAATTTTAAGCTGTTTTGCAGGGAAGATTAAGGCAAGAAAAATCAAGCAGAAAGAGCAACATGAAAGTATCAATGGAGAGATCTGTGCAGTATTCTTCCATAATAGTTTCCGATGTTTTGGGAACAAAATAATATCTGGCTGCATCACCTGCCTGTGCAGATCCTGAACAGAGCAACCAAAGATGTAGAGGAGGTGGTATGATTTAATGGGTCACAGTTACTAGATTTGTGGTATCCAGCAGCAGGGAGAGCTGAAGAAAGATTTGAAATGGGGGGATGAAACTTTCAGGGTGCCAAGAAATATATAAAAATATTTACATTTATGTATGTCTTTGCCACACTGCGTCTATATACACATACATTAGGGAAAAAAAAATGGACAAATGCCAACTGTCTTTACATTTAGGCTGCCAGATTCACAAAAGAGAACATGGAATATGCTCAGTCAGGATGCTAATTAAACTACTAACATTCCCACTTCCCTAGCTATCACCCAGAATTTTTCAGATGTTTGTAAGGATCCTATGGCACTTAGACATGCATGACCACATACTCCCCACCATATTAGCGCTAAACAACTTTGTGATTAAATTCCCAATGAGGGCATAAACATACTCCTACATATTTTCCACCTTGAGGAATTAAATGAACTAATGTCTTCAAAATGTAGTTATGGGGACCTTTGCACTAGAGGAAGCAAACTTTTCTCTTTCTCACTGCCATTGTGTCTAATAATCTCCTGGTACCATTCCAGGCATGCAGGTTCATTTCTGCCCTCCAGCTGAAGATATCTAAACCTGTTTCAAATATGAGGCTACCTGACAGACGCAGGCTGGTTCTCCTGCGTGTACTCAGAATGATTATCCCTTGTTTCTGGGCTGAGAAGGAGGAAAGGGAAGAAAGTCCTCTTTAACCTTGTTCTTCAAAGACTGTGTGAGATGATTTGGGGTTTTCAATCAGAAACTTCAGTGCACTAAATAATGGTATGTACCATGTATGACTACAGGCTTAAAAATCACAGTACAGACACCTTCTTCCAGCATGGACATTAGCACTTCTGATCCTGAAAAGTGGCAGCAGCATTCCTCCCATAATGTTTCTTCCCAGCTGAGCTTTTCTCTCTGCATTGCTCCGATGCATCCTGTGCACTGTACAAGTAACCAAAACCCCTAATTCAGGAGTGTGAATGCTACCAAGCAACCCACTTCTTGTAGAGTCATTGAGGAAAATCTACGATTTCTAATGCTGAATGCCTTTTACAAAGATAGCTTTGACCAGCAACAAATTTTTACTCCCCTTTTTGTGGCAAAGGACAGATTTACGTTTACTTCTAAGCTATCAGATAACGGACCATGGGAACAGAATAGATGAAGCATGGCCTGTTTTGGAGACATCAGGGGGATAAAACAAGATAGTATCTTCTTCATTTTTTTTAATTTAACAGAGCACATTTCAATACAAGACAATAATATAAAAGGCAGAGGAATGTTGTTTGGCTCCAGCTTGGATTTCTTCATATGCTTTACTGCAGATCTTGGGAAAATAGCAACATCACACTCTACCACAGCACTGCTTTTCATTACAAACCTGAATAGATGAGTATGCTTTCAACAGCATTTCTTATTGCTACCCTTCCTACTACTGTAAACTAGAATAATCAAAATGAGTGTTACTACTGTTACTGTTGCCTGAACTACCCTTCCTATCCCTTGGCCTAGGCAGACAGGAGGAATAGGGCCCATTAAAACCAGATGCACAGGAAAATCTCTCCACTGTTGAGTACTTTGTGTACTAAACATGAAACTAGTCTGCGGATTCCTAAATGCTCTTTGCCATGTCTGTTAAGCTGTCATTTGCCTTAGTATTGATGTTCTGGTAACAAAGGTAAAATTTCTACACATTGCTAGAGAACATTCAGACTAACTCCATTTCACAACTAGTCACTTCTATTATTTTTGCATTTTTATAGTATTCGTCATTAATATAATTGCATCCTATTCAAAGAATAGTTTAGTGTAGTGTAATCTGCCAGTGGAGCCTTGTAAATCACCACACTTCTTTAAAACTAAAGAAAGCTGGGGCTGGAGATGTCACTCTATCCTAATTTCACCTTTTATAGGTTGATCTCAATTTGGAGGAACTAGACTGAATAGAAAGAGGAGAAACTTGTTCACAGCAACAGATGACAAAGGACTTCATGTTTCTGTTTACATTTTACATTTTGCTTACATCTAAATATAAGAAACATCTGCACCTTTACCAAAGAGGATAGCTGGTGGGCTCCAATACTTGTAACTTGCATGTGTAACTTGTCAGATGGCTAATAAAGCAATCCACCAAAAACTGTGACTGTATGCTATAAGCAGCCAAAGTAGAGAGGGAGGAAATATCTAGAGGGAGATCTTGTCCCAGTGAGGTAAATTTCCTAGACTGAGAAGGATTTTTTCAATAAAATTTAGATAGTAATCCTGTACTCAGCTAGGCACCTTGAAATGATGTAGCCTCAGCAGCAGTGTTATCTCTTCATACTGATTTTCATTTTTCTTTTCTTAAAAGTATAGCAAACAGATATCTGCTTACAATCATTATTCCTTCCCTGCAAGCACCTAGTTGTTGACTGACTTCCTTCGTTTGGGATCCTGCCACAAAATGATTCTCCCAAAGGGAGAAAATGATTGGAAATGCTTTTCCAGGATGGACTGATCCAAGACTGATCCAAGATGTGATCCCTACTGCCCCTGTGAACATGTCATGGTAATGCAACTAATTCAATTACTCTGAAGTAATTTCTTTAGAAGTCTAAGCTGTCTCCTACATTTGCACTTTTTTACATACCTGGAGGCTGAGACACAAAGGGTCATCTAATTTTGTCACATATCCTCAGTTCCTTCCGTAGATGATAATCCAAAATTTTCTTTTGCCCTCGCTCACCGGCAGACTCACATTTTCTGAGTGAAGTTGACCTGCTGCCTTCCGTAAATATATTCTTGAACATCGCTGCTCATCTCCAAGACAGAGTAGGTGAGAAAGGGTCAATGCTATTTTTGGCCAGCATCCTTCACACTATAAAACGATTATAAGATCCAAACTGAGTTGGAAAAGCTATTGGACCACTGTTCTCTCATTTTAAAATATGGAGGCAAACTAATCCCTCATTGTTTTCAAATGAAATTTTAGGTACAGATTTGGACTGGATTCTGTGGTTTTGGCCAAACCCATTCCATTAGCCAGTGTCAGTCTCACAAATAAATATTATTATAGGGTTTGTAAATGTACTGATGATTACTGCCATTTTCCTGTAAATATCGTACACTGACAATAATTAATGATGCACACAGTAGAACAGCAAATGTAAAGAAGTGAGTAAAACTCACTCTCACACTGCAGTACATTATTGTGGATAAACTCCACAGATGGATGAGTAATAATATAACTCAGAAATAATTACTGTATCAAAAGAGTAGTTCTTTGAGGTATATACCACAGGGAAATGTCTAATTTGTGTGAGAGTTTGTCATCACTTCAAATACAGCCTGAAGCTTTAGGAATAAAACAGCATAATTCCTCCAATTTTTCATCACTAGAGCTGTGCTGATCTACAACAGCTTTCATAATATAAACTGTAATTATTGTCACTGATGTGCCTAAATGATTTTGCATGCACAGTTTTCCAACTCAATTGGAGGAGAGCTTGAACACTGAAGAAATGTATTACTGTATATTTGGACACAATGGATCCAAAAGGGCAGCCAACAATATAAGGCACAAAATACCGTGTTCCTTTGTGCCTGTGAATAGAATTTTCTGTCTCCAGGTTCTGATACTTTCTGCAAACTTAAGATTTGTTTTAGAGATTATTTACACAAGCATAAACATGGGTGCATTACTAATGAAAGACCTACAGCCTCAAATTAACAAAACTCCTGACATGAGTGCAACTAGCAAAATTCTAGAACCTCACATCAACACCAGAATTTTTCATTTCCAGATATTCTGAAGCTTAGAAGAGAGCAGCAAAAATGGTGGTCATGTTTTCTAATTGGAACTTGTTGTGTACGACAACGTACTAAGGCTTCCCTTCCATCCACACCTCCACGTGCAGGGGCATACGGGACACATACACGGAATGTAGCGCCGAAATGCCAATCTAATGCTGCGCAACAAGACTACTTATACCCGTACACGTGACCGCCCCGTGTACCCGTGACCCCCCCTGCTCCTCCCAGGTGCTCGCAGGCACCACCCATCCCATTTAACCCCGCAGAACTGGGCAATATCATAAGATCACAGAAATCTCAAATTGGAAGGGAACCATAAAGATCATCAAGTTCAAATCCTGGCTACACACAGCAACTCTGCCCAAAAATCAGACCCTATGTCTGAGAGTGTTGTCCAAACTCTCCTTCAACTCCAGCAGGGTGGGACCATGGCCACTGCCCTGGGCAGCCGGTCCCATGCCCACCGCCCTCTGGTGCAGAACCTGTCCCTAACACCCACCTGCCACTCCCCTGACACAGCTTCGTGCCATTCCCTTGGGCCTTGTCACTGTCACAGAGAGTAGAGCTCAGCGTTGCCCCTCTGCTCCCTGTGAGGAGCTGCAGCTGCCATGAGGCCTCCCCTCAGCTCCTCTGCTCTGGGCTGAGTAAACCTAGGGACCTCAGCCAGTTCTCACACGTCTTCCCCTCTAGACACTTTATCATCTTTGTAGCCCTCCTTTGGACACTGTCAAATAGTTTTGTGTCCTTTTTGTACTGTGGCACCCAAAACTGCACATAGTACTCAAGGTGAGGCCATGCCAGTGCAGTGTAGAGTGAACAACCATGACCAGCTGGCAGTGCTGGGCCTGGTGCATTTGCTGTGCTTATTGGATCCCTTTCTCAATTTAAAGGTTTGATACCACCTATATTCAGCCCCTAACAGATGGTGTACTTGAAAGTAAAAGCAGCCTCTAAAGTGTATACCATAGAGGTTTTTTGATTGACAAGCTACAGAAAAATTCCAGAAAACATGTTTTCTTCATTCTGAACCAGGACTCTTGGTGGGTTGACGGAGACCCCACAAAAGAGACTGGGACCAGTGCAGCACAGAGGATCCAGAAGATGAAGATCTCAGGCCATCTGAGAAGCCCTGGGAGCCCACACTTCTAAGTGGAGATCTCAAGAGGAAGATGAGGAGACCTTGTATAGGTAAGTCAGCTGCTCCCACCTCCTGGCAACTCTCACAATAGCCTGGCCTGGGGCAAGGAGGCAGAAGAACATGAGGGTAGCCTGCAGGCTAAAACAGTGGGATGTTTCCATGGGACACAGTGGGTCTGTCAGATCTGTATTTAGCAAAGAAAACTGTCCCACTGCCAAATTTTTTGGTTCTCTACACATGTCAGAGCAAAGTTCCTGTCGACCGTATGAGATTTAGGGTGTCTGTGTTGGATCAGGAGTTTAAAAGAAAATCAGATGGAAATAGAAAATATTAAGAGAGCGGAAGCAACACTTTTATGGATGGAAGTAAAGAGATGCATTAATGAAAAGGGCTTGTGATTTAATAAATGCAGCTTGTTCAATTAACAAACAATATGAAATGTCAACTCTGAACCAGACAACCTATTGTATGCATTGACTTCAAGAGCGCTTCTGAGGAATGCATAAACGATAACGCTTCCCACTGCTCCATTTCCAAGGACCTGGATGAATACAAGCCCTGTTTTCACATCATCCTTCCTGTGTCAGTAGACAAAAAAAGACATAATTGTTTTAGAGAAAGGTCTGGCTGAGGGCTTCTTCCTTCATGCACTCTGGCTTTGTGCCTCAGCTTGCCTATTTTCATAGGGATCTGGCTGCTGTAAGATGTATGCAGTCCAATTCAGAAAGAGATAAACATTCTCTAGTATTTCAAAAGTTCTGTACAATCACTGTTGTTAGCCCAATAGTACTGCTTGAGGACTATTTAGTCCCCTGATGAAACTCTTCATCTCCGTTTTAATTTTTGCATCATGTTTAGCTGTACAATATACTTTTCCAGGGACATTATCCTAAAATCCTTTGAGATATTGTTGATTTGAATTTTTCTTATTTTTTTAAAGAAAGATTTTGTCTTAATTTTGCAGATATGTGGCATATCAAGATGCACATTAAGACCAAGATCTGTTTTAAAGGCTTTCAAAACAAACATTCTCAATTTTGTTTCCATGCTCCTTTTTGAAAAAAGGTAGGGACATTTGCCTTGGCTGTTATTGAAGCCTGAAATAAAGTATTCAAATTTCTTCAGCATCTCTAGGTTTAAAGGGTTTCTTAGAGTTTAAACTTCTACCTTGCATGAGGAAAGTTGTTTTTTGTCATACATTTCCAATGAGTTCTGTAAGGAAATGGTCTTTGAAATTGCAGCTCTGGAAAAAAGTTCCAAATATCACATATTACCATTCTGGTACATTTCCTCTTTGACATTTAGTCAAACATTACTCCACTTTCAAATTGATTTAGAAGAGTTCAGTAAAATTTTGCATGCAATATTTGCAGACTCCAGCTCCACATCTACCTGTCTTTTTAGAAAAGATAGCCTCCATGGATCAACTCCTCCTTCTGCTGCGTTTCTGATGTCTTTTATCGTGGGAACAAAGACTGTGCTTTTTAGCAATGCCTGCCCTTCAATGCACATTTATTAATTTCAAAAGCAAGGAAAATCTCTCAGTTTATGTTTTTTTTTAACAGGATAGGTCATTTTTGGCAAGTCAACTAAAAAAATTTAGCAAAAGATTCTAGGCTTGCATCACTAGAAACGACACAGTCACTACACTCTAATCTAACAAAATTAGAGACTTGTCACTGTCCAAAATGGTGCACAAAAAAGCAACAGATTGTCCTTGAGTAGAAATGTGTGCACCTCTATTACCTTCAGCAACTTTGGACTCATTTTTGCTACAAATATGTTTCAGGCTTCTTGCTGTTGCCTGGATGAACTTTTATTCCAAATCTCTTTTGCAAAGTTCTTTGTGAACTTCACCTCTCTAGTGCCACTGTTAACTTTGGAACATAAACCTCTTCACGTAAAGCTACGTGAAAAAAAAAGAAAATCAATAATCACTGTTATTTTTACACAGGAAAGAGAAAACAGAAAAGGCAGCAGGTTTTTCCCAGCTTTAAAGGTCGGATAATAAGATGGCCTAAAAAGAAAAGCATAAAGTAAGAAGAGATATCCTATGTGACAGGCCAAAGTTTGGTTGACTCCCAGGAGCTCTGTATGACCTTATTCTTTCAGACTCTAATATTTACTAGTTGATGGTTTAGTAGATATAAGCTTCTCCCTACACTACATTCTTTTGTATGACCCTGTGCTAAGACTACCCAGGTTTTTGCAGGTAAATCCATGTTTCCAAGACCGCTAGATTTAATCTCTACATCTAGCTCCAGTAATACGCCTAGACACAGAGCTTTAATTGAGGAAGTTTAATTTTGGAAGTTCAGATTTCCCCAGATCCTAAATCTAATGCCCTATGGGGAGCCAGCAGCCACTTTCATGTTCTCACCATCACCCTTAGGTTGCATTCACAATCAGTATCAAAGTTACTCTCACTGATGGACCTAGATACTAGCAATGCAGTAATTTTACTGAGACTGCTAGAGAGCTGAAAATACCTCATCTAGCTGCATCCATTTGCTACATATGAGATTTCTCAGCCTTTCAACTTACAAAAACATCCTTGCTTTTTCTCTATAACATTTAAATAATGGCAATACTCTATTGCTCCCTATTGTGAAGCTACCTATTTTGAAGTGAGCAAAGCACCTAAGCTATCTTCCTCAGCCACCTCGATCACCATCACAGCTTCAGTGCATTTGCTCTGAAGCTGCTTTTTTGTCAAGAACTGTCACCAGTCAGGCATGTGGTCAGGAAATAACTTTTACCTTAGAAGCCTCCATGAGATGGCAAATTAAAGAAAAGATCTGAATGAAAGTCATTCATCTCAAGGAAGGAAGGGAAAAAGATCTCAATCTTCAACCAGTTCTGAGTGGAATATATCACAGTAGAGCTGTATTGGATAAGATCAGATGTGGTTCAGCCTTCTCTACTCCTTCCCCAGTCTGAAATGTCATTACTCTCAGTGTATGTTCCTAATCCATAGGCCTTATGTGTTAGGTAGATCTTAGTGTAACCCAACAATAAGGAAATGTTCCAAAAAGTAACCCCAAAAGCCACCACTTTTTGTACCTGCTTGACAAATAGAAGTTTCACTGATGTGAGATGGGAACAGCATGTAAGTCATTGAGAGTTTAATAGAGGAATTTTCAGGATTCTCAGTTTTCTTCACATAAAGAGACACTGCATTGTTGTCAATTTGAATATCTGATCATGAAAATGCAGATAATTTTGCATGCAAAGTGACTTAAACATGCCAAACTAAAACTTAAAACAGAAACTGAACTCAGTTCTTGCACAAGATTCCCAACAAGAGCTAGAGGCTAGCAGTGTGCTCTCCCACATCAACCCTGCACACATGTGCAGACATCAAATGGATGTTCAGTTCATCCTCCAAAACCATTAATATTTAATAATTTTATTGGGATAACTGGTCTGTTTCCCTTGTCCTGACAATTTGGCAGATCCTTGAAGGTAACTAATTCTTTTTTCTTGAACAATTGTAATTTGACTGTTCTTTCTCTACCAGCATCTTGTCATAAGTTAAAACTTTTCTAAAATTTCTTATGGTGGAATAAACTTCATAAATATTGGAAAATAACTCTTGTTTAGGATATCTGAAGTGTTGTAATGATCATGGGGCTAAGACGGTTATTACAACTTTAAAGAAGTGATATTGGGAACAAGATGCAGAGGTAATGAGATTTTTTTATAATTTTTGAGCCATTTTCACTTGTGTCTGTTATGAGTACTCCAGAAGATGAGAGGGAGCCCAGAACAAAACTTCCTTTTCATTATCACTCAGTGAGAAGAGGAGTAGGAGGCATTAGGAAATGCAAACCCGAATGTTATTGTAAGTATGGTTTTCACTAAAAGGATTGAGTAGGAGGAATAAAACGTTTCTATAGAGCACAAAGTATATATGTGTAAAAAGAGAAATAAAAACTATAATTTCTGGCACTAGGTCTAGACCAGGATTTATTGTTGTATTGTAAACTAATTTGGTAAATTGGTATGTTATCTACTTAGCACTCACCCTTGAAAATGATGAATCAGAAATTTCATAAAGGCATGTGCTTGAATCTTAAGACTTTTGGATGGGAAACGTAGGAGACACTGACCCTTGTTCCAAAGTACAGGCTTAATTTAGTAAACACTTATTTAATCTGTGGATGACAGAGCTATGACACAGACTGCTCAGAGGCTGTGGAGTCTCCTCCTTGGAGATTGTCAAAAGCTGCTTGGACATGGTCCTGAGCACCCTGCCCTAGGTTTCCCTGCTTGATCTGGGTGTCGGAACAGATGACTTCCGCAAGAGGTCCTTTCCAACCTCAGCCATGATGTGATTCCATGATTAACCTGTGGAGTCTGATGGATCACATCTCACTCAGTGAGTCTACAACCATGGACTTCACCAAGCATCCTATGGAACTGGGTCTAAACTGTCCTTTTCTCATTCAAGCACCTATTACCTTTTCTTCCAAAAAAAGTCAACAATAATGAGCATGTACAAAACGTGAAACTGGGAAGACTGAAGTAGCTGCAAATCTTCTTGGCATGCTACTCTAAAGGTCATAGTCTTTCTGTGTGAATTCTCTGAGTCAGTTGTCAATAGATTTAGAGGTTACATCTGTGGTGAAATTTAGCATTTAAAAATCAGTAAGTTATTTATACACTGTTTATTAGCTATAATGAACAAATATAGGTCATCAAGGAGAATTTTATATGGTAACTGTTACAGGTACAGGAAAGGGTTCAGTTTGGAGTGAAAGCATTGAGCAGTGACAGAATTATGATTTGGCTATGGTAGGCTCTCTCCTGCTGCCTTGGCACTGTAGGGTTTCAGGTGAACAATATGATGTTATTTTAGCAAAAACACACTTTTTCCTTCAGTGGTGAAAAACTGTTCTCCAGCTTAGAGGGAATTGATGTTTTCAAGCATTGTTCTATGTTCTCATGAAAGATTTGAAGGAAAAGCAATCTCAGTTTTTGCTGAAAGCAAAATAACATCATTTTATCTCCTGAAGTGTGGGGATTCCTGGGGTAGTGCCTGACTTAGACATCATGTACAGGCCATTAAAGGAATCAGAGTGGGTATTGCTTGACATCCTGGTGACTTTTAACCTTTGTTAAAGAGATCATTGTATTGGTAGATGGGACATTTTTCTTGATATTTACACACAAACAAGGGATGCCCTGAATCCTGGCAATCTGGTGTGCAAATATTTACACTTCTGGCTAGGAATGTCTTAAAGATCTTTATTCTTGCAGCCTGACAGTCTGGAAATCCCTCTCCTATGTCTGGCAACCACATTAACTTTTGCTCATTTAAGACGTATTTCGACTTTGTTCTGACTGTTTTCTTACTACTAACTGAAAATCACTGCCTGCTGTGCATCATATAAAACATCTAAGTAAATCTTATCAGAGAGACCAGGGTGCACAATTGTAATGCTGACTATTGCAACCCTGAACCCAGAACAGGATGACAACTGGTTCTGGAGGAAGCCGGCAGGGAAGGATCTGGGAAAAGTCTCTTCATGTAAGTAAAAGAGAGTGCATACCTGTGTTTTTGGGTCATTGTCTACATGTGGATGCACTCTAGTCTGGTGAGAGTTCATTGTTACTTAACATCTACAGACATTTGTAGTGAAATGACTCAACAGAAGATCAAATTAGCCTTTGGAATTGGTAGTTCCTTTCAACCAACAAAGTTAGCTGGCACAGACAGAAAGCAAAGATAGTTTCTCAGTTTGGATTTCAGTCCACGTGATTAGAAAAAGGATTAATTCCCTTTGACTTTGGCTGCCTAACATAGTCAATTTGGAAATGTGCTGGAGATCTAAGGTAAGTTCAATGGATTCTGAAGCTGTTAATACATGAGTTACAAGGACAAAGTTTTTACTTTGTGAATACCTGAAAAACTTGTTACTGGATGCAGGTCAGGTTGGGTTTTACTCACGGGTAATGTTATAGACCTCCAAGATTTCCTTATGTGATGATGCATTGCAAAAGCAGCAACTCCATTTGTCCAACCAATACTCGATATGCAGACCATTCATGCACAGGGGCTGGATGCCCAAGATGCATTTAAAGCTATTTTTCAAAATGCCCTCCAGGAATTTTTACACTGTAATAGTGATCTTATTGAGGATACGTGCGTTAACTTTGGTATAATCGCTGATATTAACACATAATATATTCCTTTTGTTTTTCCCCAGAGAGAGGTCACAGAAAACCTAGTGTTTATTGTATAGAAACACAGAATAAGGTAGTTTGGAAAGAGTCTCTAAAGTCATCCAGCTTGCTCCATGGCTCAAAGAGGAGCAAAATGCAAAGTTGAATCACATTGCTCAGGACCTTGTCCAGTAAAGTTTAGAAAATGCCCATGGATGCAGATTTCCACAGCCTCTTTGAGCCCCTCTTCCAGTGCTTCATCATTTTCACTCTGAGGGATTTTGTCACTTCATGCCACTGGAATAAACATTTCACAATAAGGAAAACAGAATAGGCATAGGTGTTGGCCTTACCAGGGAGCTGTTAAATCACCTGCAGATAACCATTTGTCTCTGAACTAAGACAATATTGATTTGAAAGGAAAGCATGTTACATCACATCAGACATTGTTTTAGGGCATGCCCTAAGAAAAGTAAAATTAGATTCAAAAGTCTTAGATAAAAATAATAAAATATATGTATCTGAATGAAAAATGCTTCGCAAAAAATTATCCAGGTAACAGAAAAGAAATAGGTAAAGATTGTTGTGTATTTTCTTTTGGAAATAGCTTTCATGTAACTTTTCTCAAAAGATGTTTTGGCCAGACAGATCACATACTTGAAAAAGGCCAAATGAAAGAACTGGTATTTTAAGCAAGGGTAGTCTTAGCTTCCATTTCTTGACTTCTGGCAAGTTCTCGGAAATGCGGCATTCATACGGAACTACAAGCGCAATATTTAAATGACTTATATACGTAAGAGCCATTAAGAAACAGTTGGTAACAAATGTGTATTTTCTTTGGTGTGGTGCTATGGTGGTGCATTGAGGTCAGCAGGGAAACACACTGCCCTGGAAGTTGATGTTTATACCATGATTATGATGCCAAGGTTTGATTTCACTGGACAACACAGAAACAATCATTACTTTTACTACGCCTTGTATCTCAGAAAGGCAAAGAACACAGAACATTCAATTTTTCAGATCCCACTGTCTACAGTAGCAGAACTATCCTGAGGAAGAGTAGAAATCAAATTGGACCCAACAACAGAAAAATGACATTTTGAGCTGTGCTTCACCAGCGATGGAAAACAACCTCTAATGACACGAGTTTCAAAATCTATGCACTCCAACACATTTGAAAACAAGCATGTCCTAAGGAGTCTGAGTTTAGTCACCCATGTCATTAGTCATATTAATGGCCTGAACAAGCCAAGAACAATTTGTTTTCTGCCTGTTCTAACATTTCCTCCCCACAAGGCCTAGTACAACAAATACCTACGTTGCAATGGCCTCACTGTGCCACACTGAAACACATTAAATTCCTTGCTGAGTTAAATGGTCAAAATAATGTTGAATCAGAAATTCTTCAGTTTTGCAACTCTGTATTTTACCAGCAGTGTACCTACAATCCTGTTATTTGGCTCAGGACCTATGTTTTTTTCAAAAATCCTGAAGTCTTGAGTTGAAAATCTTGGTCCAAGTACATGTCATATTCCCACAATTTATGCTTCCATTGCCTGCATTCCCCGCAGCTATTGGCAGTGTGATCGCATTGGCAAAGTGCATTACATTCAGGTCATACCTTCGAATGAAATAAAAAACATCCAGACAACAACTACTACAACAAGATCAACAACAAAATTAATTATTTTACTGAACCTGGAAAAACACATAAAGCTGCAGCTGTTCAAGCTTTAATAAAGAACTTTTGTTTTTGTTCTTTTTAAATACCAATTACTTAATGAGTTCTCAATTTTCACGAAGCTACTTGCAGTCAGTAAGCAGTCAGTGGCTTTTGCCTCCAACATTCCTGTTCAATAGTAATATGGGCTTCAGCAAAGCACTAAGCATCCATAAGTGGGTAAGTAAAATCTTTTCTGATTCCTAGTGCTGTTTCCAAGTGGTAAACGGAGAGGAAATTTCTTACATTTTTTTCTACACTTAGATAATTTCTCAGGAATATTAAGGATATATTTGCATGCACATTACCATGTTTGGCCACAATTTGCACTATTTCCAAGCCAAGCAAATTCAAGATGGATTGAACTCCTTCTGTGGCTTATATTGCTGTCACTTGTGTTTCTACCAGGACCATTTCAGCATGTTACAATTTTTTTTTTTTAATAAAAGAGGAATTATAATAAAAGAGGAATTATAATATTTCTCCGTAGCTCCAGAGTAAAGCCACAGACCTGAAGTTTTTCATCTTTGTTATAAACAGAGAAATTCTCTGATTGTAGAGAAGGAAATAGGTTGTAATGGGATGGATGCTTTGAATACATTACTTTCCATTAACAGTTACCTTATTTCTATTAACAATGTCATTTCAAATTAACACAAATGCTATGACATTGGCACTCACAAATGGTACAGAATGGCCTATATTTCTGATGGAAGGCAGCACCGTGGGTTTTTTTATTAAAAAAAAAGTGAGACTTTGTTGTCTCCTATCTGGACAGATCTTCAGCTAATGTAGACTGAACCTCATTATCTGAAGGTTTTTTCCTCCAGGAATCATAGGATTGCAGGCTATAGAAATCAGAGGCATTCCAGACAGATCATGGCTTGGTTGCTTGTCCTGATAGGCAGACATGGAGATGGATCTGACCCTTCCCAGCCTCACTGGCGGCATGCTGGTGTGCAGGTTGAACTGTGTTCAGAGCACTCCAGTGAAGCAATGGGGGAAACACAAAGCCTTCTCCTGTAATTTACTTGATCTCCTCACTGTCTCATTCATAACTAATAGGTTGGCAGACTCATTATTCCCAAATAAATCACCCTAATATCCTGAAATGTCTAATAAATAACACAATAAACATGATTTAAAACCAAAACACTTAAGAACAGTCACAAATACTAAGAATGATTTCTTATGTTGGGATTCTTTTTCTCTAAAATCTTTTCACAATCTAATTTAACATCCCTGATATTTGAATTTCATGAGGAAAAGGCTCCCAAGTTTGACAACTACAGCTAATTCCCCAGTTTTCAGTGCTGGAATTTGCTTGTTGCCTGCTGGTCAAAGCTGTACAGCTCATCCTTCATTAGTGTTTCTTGTAACATCAGCAGAATGGGGTTAGTAAGTCATAAGGTTGCATTGCTTGCATCTTACCTCTTGTAACCTTGTGGTTTTTCAAAAGCCCTGCTCAGCAGCTACTTGTGCTGAAGTGGTTTAGATTTTTGTTGGTTGGCATATATAAAACCACTAAAGATTTTACGTCAGTTCCCCAGCTAATATTTAATGATTAGACAGAATATGCCCTAGCTTCAGGAGAAGAGTTTGAGAAATTCCAAGCCCAGAAAACCCTAGACTTTGATGATTAAAACCTTCTGCTGTGTGACTCCTGGATTTGAGACCTTCCTTTGAACTATCACCCAAAGTGGGCTTTCTCAACATATCCTGGAGTTCTGTTGCAACCAGACTGCCCGTTGTAATACATTTGTCATTGGTTTCTGTGTGAAAGCATTGACTGGGCTTACCTACAGACTCATTTTCATGGCTGAGAAGTCCAAAGGGTGATGAGCTCTTGTTTCTATGGCAGATACAAATAATTGTCTGTGCGAGCTGCGAATGAGGCCGGGTGCTTGTATTTGACATGTTTCCCAGGCTATCGTGAAGGCTTCTTACTCCAGTGCACTGATTTTGGGGATGATAGGTAAGGATGTCCATCTCTTTGCTCAGATCTATTAATGTAACAACAAACCACAAGTAGCAGTGCATCCCGTTGTTGGGTAAGAAATGCTTAGCATGATGGCAAGTTTCTTTCACAGACCCAGTCTGAAGGACCTGGTTCAGAGACATGCTTAGTCTTTGCAAACATAACTGTACTTTTTCTATGCTGAATGACAGCTGAATATTGTAAGTATTTCTTTGCTTGGGAAAGCCTGTGCCATGATCTGTTCAGCACTGCTGAATCATGTTTTTATCACTGGCTTGGACATTTGCAGCTCTGACTGTTTGACACAGTCTGGCAGAAGCCATGCTCATATTTGGAAACAAAAGGTCAAGTGAGAATGATACATTTCAGTGGAGAAATGGAGAGCTACATTCACACCTTCATCATGTCACTTGTAGGTGCCTGTCTCAGGTGCTGGTGCTCTCAGGCCCATATTCCCTACTGCTGTGCATGGTGAGAGGGTAGGTCCTTAAAATGGGTGACAGAACACTCAGCTCAGTTTTTCTGGGAGTGCTAGCGAACAAGAGAAAGAACAGCACAGCCCAAAGGTACAGATGAAAAAATGTTAAGGGAAGAGACAGTGCTTAAGATATAACTTTCAACTCTTTAGAGAACACTCTCTACCCATCTGGGACTGGAAATTTTTGGCTATATTCTTTCTGCTAGTGTCTTTGTCAGGACTTAGGTTTCTTTAGGGTGTGTCTGAAAAAGGAGCTGTTTTCCTTTAGTATGAGAACCAATGTGTTAGGCAGCCCTCAAGCAGACAGGAAAAAACACCCCTCTTTTGCTGTGAAAGGTCTCAAATACACATCCTTCACTTGTGCTCTAACCAGTGGACTGCAATGATAGTCTCCTATCTATGAATTTTCATGACTCAAATCAATTTTTTCCATTCCAAGGGTACAATTTCAATCTCTAAACCTACAGGTTGCATCAAAATAGCTGCCAAATTAGTTAAACATAGCACTCTGTCTAAAGGATTAGAGATCTTGGTATGAATGGGGAGGCACTATCACCTGATAGTGACTTTTAAATATCTAAAGGAGGGTTGTAAGAAAGAAGGAGACAGACTCTTTTGCAGGGCCTTTTGTGATAGGACAAGAGGAAATGGTTTCAAACTAGAACAGGAGAGTTTTAGACTTGATATAAAGAAAAGTTTTTAATGATAAGGTTGGTTAGATACTGGAACAAGTTGAGCAGAGAGGTGGTGGATGCCCCGTCCCTGGAGACATTCAAGGTCAGGCTGGGCAGGGCTCTGAGCTCCTGATCTAGCTGTAGGCGTCCCTGTTCATTGCAGTGGAGTTGGATCAGATGGCCTTTAGAAGTCCCTTCCAACTCAAACAATTCTCTGCTTTCAAGATTCCATGATTCTATGACTGAGATTATGTCACATATTTATTGGGTATTTAAAGTCTGAGATGTTCTCAAGTTGTGGTCCAGATCAGCACCTCCTTTTCTACCATGCTTTGAGCAGTGCTAGGAGCTCAATACCATGTTTGTGAGTTAAGCATGCTTGGGAATTCCCTCTTAGATTTCTGTGAGTGCCTTGAAGTCCTGTTACATGAGGTAATCAAAAGAGCCACACAGATGGTGAACTGTAAATTTCCTTTTAAATGTCCTTATTTCAGTCAGTGGAGTAGTCACAATGACAGATGAAATACAGGAAACAGTTGCATTCATTTTCTCACCATTTTTGAGCAAACTGTATCATTGTAAGAAGCTAACAGGCTTATGCTAAATTGTAGTACTCTCTGACATAACAGTGCCCAGGCTGACCTGAATTCATTTCTTGTGTTCTCAATCCTGTGCCAAACGGGTACGTTCCCTCTACCAACCCATGGATTTTCCCTCAAACATAAGATTTAAAATGGAATATATTAGCATAGGAGGTGCCTTCCTCTTCTCTATCTTTCAGCATCTGTTAACAAGTTGCAGGGTCCCAACCTCCTCCAAAGCCTCCTTCTATTCTCTCTCCAGTCTTCCCAGTCCACACAGCAGGGCAACTGACTGGGATTAGGATGTGGTGGCACAGCCACCTGTTTCAGTGGTAAAATGAGGTTGTTTCGACCTTTGGTCTACTGTTGCAGGATCTACTCAGGTGTTCATAACACTTAACGAATGGCATCTTATTAAGCAGATGCCCAAGTGAAAAAGGGAGGTAAAATTACAATAAAAGACAACTATGAGACTTAGACTTCATCTACACAGTGCAGTTCACAGAACTTTTTCCAAATCCAGCAACACTTTAATGCTGGTCCAACACCCAAGCCATTTATCCATTTATTCCAATTATTTCCATTAACCCTTTTCCAATACCCAAACATAGTACTTCACTGTATATTGCAAAGCTGCTGTTTTAGTAGTACAAGGAACTAACTGGTGAAGTCATATCCAAAGATGCAGACAACTCGTGACAGTTAAGAGAAATGCAGAGGTAGTACATAGGTGACTCCCTAAATGATCCCCATCCTCCAGAACCCACATTCACATCATTTGCAATGTAATTTCACTTAAGTCAACAGAGACTCTATTGAAGTCAATGAAGTTATAACAGAGATTAATTTGTCTCTAAAAGCTTTAATAACAGGAAATAACTAGCTGACTCTATGAGCCTACTTTATTTAATTTTTATAAGCCACAGAGTGACAGTCTTTATAGAAAGATGGATGATTACTGTGCACTGTACGAGCATCTTTCCCTCCAACCAGGCTTTACTCAGCAGGAAGAGCACATGCATGCTTGTTTCCCTTACTGATGTCTTTCTTCTTTTGTAATTGTGGATGGTTTTTTTTATTGCAGTTGATGTCAGTAAATGCTTGAAGCCCACAGATTTATTAAAAATAAACAAATAAATAAGTATTCCTTCAAGGATAACATGCCTGGACCAGTCAACTTAGCTTTTTGTTTTTCTGTGTCATTGCCCTGTCAATTTCCTATAAATGAAATTGATTTGCCCAGTTTTAGGATATGAAAGAGACAGGGATTTATCTACATGGGTTCGTTGCAAGAGTAATGGAAGTTATATAGCCAGATCATCACCAAAAAACGTAATAAAAATTAAAAAAAAATCTGCAGGAAACTTACACTTTTAAAGACAGTAACTTTTTTTCTAGCAGCCTAAGATATATTAGTTGAATATGAAGAAAAGTGATTATATCAAATAAATTTATATTTGTGGTCTTCCGTTCCCCCCAACAGAAAGGAAGATGTATGCAAAGAGCTTAATGTAAGCAATCTTTTATGTTGCTATGTTTACAGAGTCTTCAACAAGCCCATTTATTCACATCAGTGGGCACAATATTGCAACAGGCGTTATTGTCTCCAAAGAGAAGACCATATATTGCCAAGTTTTGGATCCCACCTTCCTTCTAGTCTTCTTTAAAACTATCTAAAACTTGCAGCTTTCCCTTTCATTGTCAAGATGTCCTGTGTCTCCGTGGGGATAGGTTTACATGCGTGGAAGGCCAGAAGCATAAGTCATCAAAAACTTCTGTAGAAGAAGTTATAAAGACTTTTTCTTACAGTCTCTTCAGCCAAAAAGAATGTTTTCTGTGGGAAACTAGTGACAAATCTTGTTTCCTTTGTGTCTTTGTAAGTAAACTTCACTTGAGAACATTATTGAGTAGGCAGAAAACTGAGCCACTAAAAGAAACCCCCTGGAAAACACAGATTGTATTAGAAAGGCTAATAATTATTATTTTCTTTTTATGCTCCAACTTTGTAACACGATTATGATGGGATTTACCAGAATTAATTCCATGCATACAGGAAGCAGCCCATTCCCCATTTCACCATCTGTGGTGTCATGCTGGGTTTTTAATAGAATTCTGTAGGCATGATATAATTACTAACCTACTAAGGAGTTTGTGTCTGCAATATTTGTCATAATACAGTGCGTAAAGTTTTACTAGTGTCTCTTCAGAAAGCTCTAAGAGATACAAGCAGCCAGAAGCCAGAAATGTGCTAATTAAGGTATACAACAAAATATTAATCAAGAGATGTGGAGGAGGAGAAGGAAAAGAAACAACTTCAATTAGTCACATCATTATGTGGCATCCAGCATAGTCTGAAAGAGAAAGCTAGCTGAACTGATGAAACAGTCAAGAAAAATAACCAGGAGACCTGTCTGGCATGCAGTATGAGGGTAGGGGCTGTGCATGGAGTCTGTAGACCCACACAAGCTTCTGACAAATATTTTCAGAACAAAACAGTCACTGCTGTGGGCACCATGCATTCTCTTTTCCAGGAGAACTTGTGAACATTTCCCTCCCAAACTCTGTGCTTGGATAATAACCATAACATGGAACTTAAACATGCTATACTTAAGAAAAGAATGTTTAATCGGACTGTAAGCTTCTCTTCACTGGTGAGCAAACAAGCATGCTTCCCTCTAGGGGTACCACTACCATTGTTAAAGGCAGCACTGAAGCTGCCATTGTCCCTGGCTGTGCCATGTGCTAGGGTTCCATTGCCTCAGCTCTTCTGTGCATATTGCTGTTCTAAGACTCTCAAACAAATCAATAGATTTCTATCTCTTCCTCCTTAAGAGTCTGATGATGGGAACAAACTATATGTTTTGTAATGACTTTCCCCCCAGAACTTGCCTTGCGATCCTAGATACACCACCTCTGCCTTGCTATTTGCAACCATTATTTGTCTTCAGACATAGGAGCAACATCATTTTAGTACGTCCAGACCCAACAGAGGCTTTTTTTTTTTTTTTTTGCTTTATCAGACACCTATCAGCTTTCAAGGCACTGTGGCTCTGTTGTATTTTGGTTTAGTTTTCTCTACTGATGATGTCACAACCACCTAACCTACATGGTCTCAATTCACCATAACATTGGTATGGATCAGGCTCTGCCTCTGCAGTCTTTGTAGTGTCTTCATATCATTTTAATGCCATTTTCTAGAATTCCCTAATAGACCAGAATGATGGTGCGGTGTGGTTCTGTATCCAAACCCACCACATCCCTCAAAGCGCGGAAGAGTTATATCAAAGACAGTCTATAGAGCACCACAACTACAATAGGCAGGACAATAGCTATGAAACCTCTCTTGAAGAGAGACTTCAGGGATCAAAAGAAGCTTTTCAGCTAAATGCACTCCATGCACAAAAGAAGCTGGATGCTGGCAACAGCTCAAGGCTGACAGCATCAGAATTTGTAGTAAAGAGGGCACAGAAGAGCTTCTCAGAGTGTGAGAGAACACCCAGGCTCAACACACATCCATCAAAAATCTTGCAGAAAGGCAAAATGGGGCATTAGACATAACTTACATCAATGTGCTGATACAGATTCATCTCTCCATGTTCCTCTTGACAAGTAACCTACGCTTGGTTTTGAGTAAGCCTCATGCCATTTCTGCTGACAGATTCCTGATGGCATACTCAGTGCAGACAAGCACGCAGCATCATCAGCCTGGTATGAAACATAGCTGTAAACGTATATCCTGGATATCTTTGTCTACTTTCAGATTTTAATTACAGGGGCTGACATGTCGGTGTTCATTTTTTTATAAGTAAAAACTTACCAGTATTGTTTTCTACATTTCCTCCTATCTGGAAGTTCTCATCCTATTTCTTTGCTGTTTCAGCTCACACAAGTGGAAGACAGAGAGCTTTAGTGACTCAAGATTCTGTTCCAAGCAAGGAGGAGGATTAAATTATAGCAAAGCGGAAGCATGGAGCTGGCTTCTACAATCTGTCGGAGCCTGGGTATACAGTGGGAATCCCAGATCTCAGGATAACTTTGTAACAGGCCACAACCTCAGAACCATCTTCTCCCTCAGCTATAAAGGCATACATTTTGATTGATAACCGTCCTACTGTAGGACATTTCCTACCTCACCGAGAGAAAGAGAAGACAGAGTAGAATATAACATGGGAAAGAGCAGCATGAAAGTGGTGTGAAGTCACCAGGCAATTTGTGAGTGACTCTTACAAACACTTCATTGCGGAGAATGGCTGCTTTTATCTCCTTTTCTCTAACCACGCTTTCACAACTATATTAATTTTCCTGTGCCGGGCGAGATACAGACAGGTGCGTAACAGCAAAAGGAAAACATATTTCTATAGCTTTCACCCGTCTATTCTGTTCTATGTATTCATTTGGCAGGTTGCAAGATAAAGAACATCAGTTTGAATTCATCTTTAAGATTTTTATTTCATGGACTTGTCAAGAATTTATTTAATAGACAACCAAGGCCATTGTCACCTGTTCTTCAGAGTATATTTTCTTCAAGCAACTTTTCCAGTGTTGCAGCTAGTGCTTTGGAAAAGAGTTCCTATTCCAGCCTCATTCCTTTCCTTCCTACAATACTTTCAGACAACATACTGAAGAAAGGAAAGGTACTTATCAATTTTCTTATCTACTGGTGGTAGACATTCATTAGAGAAAATATTAAAATTATGTCATCTGGAGAGGTCACAGGCTCTCTGGTCATATGGAGAGACTGTGTGTGAAGAAGTGAACCTACCTGCTCATCTGCACCAGCTGAAGTTGTTAATGATTTCTCATTACACTATGCCCTCATTTCAAGTTAGATTTCATAGAAATTAATTTGATCTTTTTGATCAGTGCAAGTTAGGAGAACATACACTGCCTTATGAGAGCTTATACAGTCTCTGCATCATCATCAAAATCCTATTTTCTGGTTTTTGCTTTCTAGAATCTTTCTGATATCAGTTATTTCAAAGGTATAAACTTCATCCTAATATTGCATGTCTAGTATAAAAAAAAAGTCAAAAATTTTTTGGAGTCCTAATAAAGTATCATATACCAGGAGGCAGATGATAAAATTACACAAGTCAGCATGACTGCAATCACATCACTCTATGTCTAGTTAAATTTGCATATGTATAGTTTGAGAGCAGCAGAATGACATGTCTGCATAGCTGGAGGAGCTGTTTCATACGTTCATACTTCATCCTTTTTTTGTATAAAAAGAGATTGAAAGATCTCAGATCATTAAAAAAAAGAAGAGATGGCTGTTTCCCTGATATTCTAAAGCAAAATGACTCTTCACCAGATGGCGATTGGGCCCTGGAACATGGTCACAGACCCAAGCTGCTGGAGTTGGAGAAGAGTTTGGACGGTGCTCTCAGGCATAGGGTTTGAATGTTGGGTGGTCCTGTGTGGAGTCAGAAGCGGGACTCGGTGATCTTTGTGGACCATTGAGTTAGATATAAGGAAAAAAGTCTTTTACAGTGAGAGTGGTGAGGCACCGGTATAGGTTGCCTGGAGCTGTGGTGCATCCACCATCCCTGGAAACTTTCAAGGTGAGGCTGGATCAGGCTCTAGGCATTACAGAGGAGCTGGACTAGATGACCTTTAAAAGTCCCTTCCAACTCTAGGGATTCTATGATTCTGTGATCCTTGTGGATGCCTTCCCATTTGGGATATTCTATGATTCGATGACCCGGACTTTGGAAATTATTACTTTCCCCTCTTCCACACTTTCTGTGTTTTCTCTTTATAAAAGGCTTCATAATTTTGCCTTCCCAGTAAAACTCAACCCTTTCTTTAAACATGCTATCTGGCCTTGACTTTGTAAGCAAAATCAAAGCAGTTTCTCTTGCTAAAATCCTTTATAGTCTGGTGACAGTCACCTGCGCCTTTCTGTATTTTTAGCCAATGAACATTTTTTATTTTAACCCTTGCACAGGTTCTCGAAAGGCCTTGTCTTTGGGAAGTGTATTTCCAAATTCAAGATAATAGCTGTCGTTCAGTCCACATCCCTCAGAGATGACTCTGGTGTGGCAAAGCACATCCCTTTGGAGTCTGTAGCAGTGCCAAGGAGTACAAAAGGAGCAAAGTTGCAGCTGGTCCAGACTGTTGCCTACCATGGGGAATTCCTTCTGTTAAATCATGGGATAAGGATGATGAAGGTTAGCTCCTTTAAAACAATTTTGAAGCCATAATTCACCCTTAGCTTATCTCTTCTTGTGAAAGCTTACATTAACATAATGTGATCTGAGAACCCAGAGCTGTGGACAAGTCTCACTCACGAGTCACATATCAGCACCACAGCATCTCATGACAAAAACATTGTTAGAGGGTTAATAACTGTTAACAAAATTTTCTCTCTTTACGATACAATAGCTGAAGGTACATTGAGTCTTAACTGCAGGAAAATGATATCAGCAGATTTTTCAGGTCTGTAGTAATTTGTGTCATCTGTAACCATATAACAGATCTATTTTAACATGGGAAACTGGTGAATTCTTCCTTTAAATTCATTAACATTTGGTTTAATTGATTCACAGAATAGGAAGTAAAGCATTTCTGCCAATGTCCAACCATAACAGGAGAAATTCCAGTTCTTTACTATTTGGTTGCAGTAGGTAAAATCTCAGAAAGGTAAAGTTGCTGTAATTTTGAGTGATACTGAGTGAAAGATTTATGTTTGTGTTCCATGACCTAGCTCCTGTCCAATATCTTGAAATAGCTGTGGTGTGTGAAGCTCTACACCACATGATTTTTTAAGTCTAATACATTTATACAACAGGGCATTATAAACAATCATCAATAAAAACCTGGGTCATGAGGTCAAAGCAGTATTTTTAAGATTTTAAACTACAAATAAGGGAAAAAGGGTATAGAGAGGAAATGGTACACAAGCTAGATTACCTTAACATTAACATCTTGTAATGCAACAACAAATGGAATTGAGTAAGGGAACTGGAGCATTAACAAATCCTAGTCAGACCCTGGAACCATTATGAGAAAGGATGCTCAGGGGTGACCTTCATTAGCAGCCCAATGATGTTATGTTCTTCTCTACAGCTACTCTTGGAGATCAATATCTCGATGTATTGAATGAACACATTGGAAGACACTGTTCTGCTTTCAAAGGTCCTATGGTAGGAAAAGCACACAGGGAGAAGAGAAAGCTAACACAGTTTGACAGATTAGCATTTCTCCCTGTTTTATTTCTATTACAGAATTAATTGTGCTTTGTTTTTTTGGCCTGTTTTTCCAAGGGAAATGCAGACTGTGTAGGATAGGGAAAAGGCAATCAGGATTCTTGCTTTCTTTTATGTAAGCAACAGAAGAAAATAAAGGGCAACACAAGAATGGAAAGAAACTGAGAACATATCTCTTAAAATATAGTGTAGAGAATGCTGTGCATTTATTTTTATAGGCTCAAAGGACAGGTGCATAAGAATTATGACTCTGCTTGTATTTCTGAGGAACAGAGTTGAAAAATGCTGTGAAGCATATCTCTGTTTTCCGGAGAGGCTATCAGCAGTACAAAAGACAAATAGTGGTTTAATCCCAATGACATTTTTCAGTGATCGAGAGACAAACATTTTCAATTTGGGGCACCTCTGCAGATAACTAGAGCTTAGAAGACATTTTCAGAACATTAGGTGACAGCATCACAATGTATTTTTTCTTCTTGGAAACAAATAGTTGGGAAGATCTCTCTTAAACATTTTGGAAGCAGTCTTTTAGAGGTTAGTAGAAATCAAAAGGGCAGCATGTATGTAGCTGAAATTAGGTTGTGGGTTTTACGGAGGATTTTTCATTCTTGGTGAGCCTTTACAATCAATATACATGGAGTTTCCAGGAGGATTATCTCCCAAAGCATCTGCAGCACTTAAAAGAATTTCTCTGTGTACACATAAATCTTTTAATTAAAAAAAAAAAGTTATAAAGAAAGATAGAGTAAATGCAGCTCACTGGATCTTGGAGGGCAGATAACTGACCAGAAGGAAGCTTCCCTCACTAATGCTGATTCGTGTGCAAAGAGAAACATCTCTCTACAAACTGTAAACTACTGCAGTTTATTCTAATGAAATATATCTTTCCTCCTTTTTTTTTTCTATGCTAAATGGGGCCACTTCCTACTAAGCACAGTTCACAACTGCTGTAAGTTTACACATATTTTGCACTGTAGATGTACTTCTAGTCTGTGGTTGAATAGCCAGTCTGGGCTGAAATGCCTGTTGGGCTGTACCTCACAGACAACATAACTTCCATGTGAAGTGGCACATGACTTCTCATCAATAAGATGGCCACAGTTACTTCCAAGTGTCATTCATCATCTTGGTTTAGTTTTTTCTTTCTTTTTTTTTTTTTTATTGACAGAAAAGCCTAATGGCCTAGAATTGAACAAGGGCTTACTCTGGATTTGCTCTTGGCTGGCCTGCATGGCACCATGAGTGCCTCTATGGGCAGAAGCTCCAGGCTCTGGAGATCCTGAATTCAGCTGTGAGTACATCCTCCCCAGGCATGCTCTCTGGGTGATGAAAAGGCATGGGCTAATCCCTCTCACTGGTCAGCTGTGAATTCAGGAGTGCTGGGCATTGATTTGCGTTTAACCCAGCTCCCTTCTCACCCTGGTCACAAACACAATGTGGTAACAAAGTATCTGGGACTCCAGGACAGGTATTCCCATCACTGAGAGGCATGGTGATGCTTTGAACTTTTTTGTGCACTCCCAAGAAGGGAAGCCCTTTCAGTAAAGTGTGGTGGGTGACAGAGATTGTGGCATTTGTTGGCTGATATACTTCTAGATAGCATCCATATGGTGAAAATGCTCACCAGAAAAATGAAGATCCAAGTTCAATGCCTATGAACATTGCAATCCACATCCCTATGCCACTGTGTTCTAGAACCGAAAGGTGACACATTTTTCAATCCGTTAGAGGTCAGATTCTCATGCACAAAGTAAAATTTAAAAAGGGATCTCATTTCCACAAGTTTTTCCAAATGTCAAGACCTGAATGAAATTGAAAACAGTGTTATCATTTTACAAGGTAACAATGACTGCAATTATATATATATGATTTTGTTTGTAACTATTATTCATGTGACAGAATAACACTGATCTACTTATATACATTGTGCATATGTATGAAATGAGCAGATTTGAAGAGAGCAGTTTCCTGAGGACTGTATTGTTCGATATTTTTCCATTTTTCTTCTGAAGCATCTGGTACTGGATTCTGTGAAAGTCTTTCCCAGAACAAGAAAGGCTTTGAGTTTGGATATCAAAATTCATTTTCTAGCTGCATAGAAAAGTGTGGAGGAATGTATAATAAACATCTGGAAGGAGAATCATACCTATGAAGAAATATTCCTTGCGAATTTACTTGGAAAATGGTAGAAGGAAAACATAAGTAGCTCTTTTTAATAGAAAATGCTGAAACAAATCTGTGTTGTTTCCTTGGAGTCAGCGTTCTGCACTACATAACCAGAATGGGCTTGTCTACTGCAGAAATACCTTTTGGTGTACATGAGCAGGTAAATGGAACAACAGAGCAAGACACCAGCTCCCATGAAGTATTTATCAGTGGTGCCACTCTCTAATTAGCACTTGATTTTCAGATAGATATGTGTTGGTGCAAATTAAGCTAGTACTATTCAGGATCAAAAGGGTAAGACTGATGTAAAACTGTATGACTAGTGATGGTGTTAGTACTGCTAATGTAACAGTGGTGTTGCTGCTTAGTTCACTGATCAAATTTCTACAGAAGAATTTGGCATAAATTTGATAATTTGTAACTCTCTGAGGGTGATGTCATGTTTTTCTAGCATGGAAATATTCACTGTAAACCTGAACTTGGCTTTAAATTGCAAGGGAAAGGGGACTTCAGGGCTTTGCACTGTTAGCTCTTTTAATTATACAAAAGATTTCCCATGTGTAACTAACCTTTTAAATGGTCATGGCAATAGTTGTAAGCATAAATAACAGCATAAACAGCATAAATTTAAATATATGGACTCTTATTAGACATTTGCAAGATAATTTTCCCATTATGGCTAAGCGTGTCCAGAAACAAATATTGTATTTGGGTGGATTATTTGTGTTTTTTTTTTATTATTATTGTTTAAACTTATGTTCCACAAAGATTAATTTTAAGTGTCTGTCTATAATTTTCTCTGCCAAAGAAGCCTAATATTCCAGAGTCTTTATAATCTTAGATGACAGATTTTGGCACAGCCAGAATGCTTGAAACTCAAAAGTTCAGTGATGTGTTTTGTGTTTCTCAGTGGGCTGAGAGTCTTCACAATGTTAATTTTAACCTGGACTCCTGTGAAGAGGATCATTACATGAGGGATACGGAATCATAGAATCATAGGATCCTTAGTGTTGGAAGGGACCTCTAAAGGCCATCTAGTCCAAATCCCCTGCAATGAACAGGGACATCCACAGCTGGATCAGGTTGCCCAGGGCTTGATCCAGCCTCACCTTGAAAGTCTCCAGGGACAGGGCATCTACCTCATCTCTGGGCAACCTGTGCCAGTGCTTCACCGCCCTCACTGTAAAAGATTTTTTCCTTATATCCAACCTAAATCTACCCTCTTTGAGCTTGATCCTGGTAAATAGTCTGTCCTCTTCTTTCCTGTAGCTCCCTTTTAGATACTGACAGGCTGCTCTAAGGTCACCTCAAAGCCTTCTCTTCTCCAGGCTGAACAGCCCCAGCTCTCTCAGCCTGTCCTCGCAGGAGAGGTGTTCCATCCCTTGACCATTTTCATGGCCCTCCTCTGGACGGTCTCCAACAGGTCCATGTCTCTCTTGTACTGAGGACTCCACATCTGGATGCAGTACTCAGCTGAGGCCTCACCAGCACAGAGCAGAGGGGCAGGATCACCTCCCTCGCCATGATGGCCATGCTGCTTTTGATGCAGCCCAGGATATTGTTGGCCTTCTGGGCTGTGAGGGCACATTGCTGACTTGTGTCCAGCTTACTCTTTTTAAAAATGGATGTGATGTTGACTTTTTTCCAGTCACCAGGGACTTTTCCTGCTTGACACAAATTTTCAAATATCATTGATAGTGGCTTGGTGACTGTATCACCTAATTCCCTCTGGAAAATATGGTTTAGTGGGAATGGATGATGGGTTGATGATTGGACTAGATAATCTTAGTGGTCTTTTCCAACCCTGGTGATTCTATGATTCTATGATTAAACTTTCTGGCATGGAATATAACTCATACTACATACCTTTGCCCTGTTCTCAAGCTGATTTATGAGGTGATCCTTGATACAGCAGCATGCAAAGCTACATTTGGATTACCATCACAAATTGCTGACTAGTTTTCACAGCAATCCTAACCATACTCTTTCACATAAACATATTATTGCAGCTCAGGAAATTGTGTTGTATGAGTTGCTTGTCCGTCCACTCTAGCCCAGGGCTAGTGCATGGTAGATGTTGCTCAATCCTCTTCTGTTGTTGGACTCTGCCTGCAACTTGTTCTTAGAATAGGTCCTTAGCAGCTGTCATAAATACCTCATGAACCCAATATTCACGTCAAAAGCCTGTACAAATAACTAATGTTGTGTAAAAGTACTTTGAAATATGATACAATACATGACTGAATTTCCTTCCTGTTTCTAGGAATGAACCATCCCCATGAGGAGAAAAAACTCCCAGTGCAGTAGAAGGCATGACGTACAGGGTTACTCGGTGGGAGCTCATTCCTTACTGCCAACTGAGATGCCTAAGTCAGGAAACCATGCATTCTCAGTCCTGCAGTAATATAAGAGCAAGCCATGCCCTCTGCATGGTTATTCTCTTCATCTGAGATTAAAACTACTCTTTGGTGGTGCCTCTTTGTGTTGTTTGACTCTGAGAGAACCTGCAGAAAACTGTGGTCCCAAGTTGGGCACCTGAGCTGCAGATAGGTAGGTGCAAAGAACCTGACCTCCACCCTGATCACGGCATCCTTAGCTGTGCTAGCAATTGTAGATCACGAATGGTGCCTGGGAGCCTAGTGATATCGTAGGCTGTGCAAGGACAAAGAATATAGCTCCTGATCTAAAGAACAAGTAAAAATATATGGTCATAGAATCATAGAATGGCCTGGGTTGAAAAGGACCTCAAAGATCATCGAGTTTCAACCCCCCTGCTGTGTGCAGGGTTGCCAACCACTAAACCAGGCTGCCCAGAGCCATGTCCAGCCTGGCCTTGAATGTCTCCAGGGATGGGGCATACACAACCTCTACCACCATAGTCCAAGGTGATAACACTAGCAAACTTTTGCAGCCTCTAAGTAGCTCATGGAATATGTAAGTTATGGTGTCATAAGGTAAAGCTTTCAATCTCAGTCAGGCCAAAGAGAGATGCCATAGGCAACAGATAAGGGGCTGTAGAGGAGAGCTTGTCATGTTCTCAGCTAGGACTCATCACACAGTACCCTCACCACTGGGTATAAAATGGAGGCTAAAATTAAATCCGGTCTGGCTAGAGACAAGGTGACAAGTTCAGCATTTCTGGTTTCTGTATATACAAGGAAATCTTACAGTGCATTTAAGTATACTACCACAGTTTTACTGGTGATTAGATAAAAGTAGGTTTTCGCCCTGCAGCAATGCTCTTTTGGCATTGCACTCAAGCTCAGGCTGAAGCTCTTATGTGCAAATATGACAAAACTTTGCTACTTTGCATGTAAAATCTAATACTTGGGCAGAATTTATCCTTGATATGCTGTCCTGAGCTTTAGGAACATAAATCATACATGAATTTCACTACTGTGACTATTTTCTTTGTTTTAGAATATACTGCATGTGCATTCTTTGATGCAACACTTGCATATTTTGTGCTATTTTCAACAATTAATACATTCGTTCAGCAAAGTTATTTTAAAATCGGGGGGGGGGGGGGGGGGGGGGGGGGGAGGGGGGTTGGAGTATTTGAGTTTTTTTATGGACTGATTTCTTGAACTCCATTCCCTCCCAGACATAAGCAGAGGCTCAATACAATATATATTAGTACATTGACTTCTTTCATGAAGCCAAGTATTATTAAGAAGAAGTTTCCTCAATTGAATGTATCATTACAGGGAAGAGAAGTGAATATACAGGGAAAATGGATCACTTTCACATTAAGAAGGAAGGGAAAATAGGTTTTATTCGAATAGTAGGCTTTTGGAAAATATTCACAGTCAGCCTAGGAAACTTCACACCAAACAAAGAACCTCGTATTTTACATATCCATTCTGTATATGCTACACACAGGAGTAGAGAGTAACATGGGACAGAGAGCACTTAACCTTGAAGGAATATTCCTAGTCCTTGAATTGATGGAATAATATCTTAAAAAGTTACAAAAAATACACTAAGTTCTTGAATCTGGAAAATGGTCCTTTCCAAATCCTTTTCAAATCCATCACTTTCTGTCAAGTTCCAGCTGATCCTTATGAGCTCTGAGAACCTCCAGCTACTGCTGAGATGAAAGGCAGAACAACTGTTTGTGTGTGTGTGTGTGTGATATCCTCTGAAAGCCACAGGATATGGATTTGCACTGCATATTTTTTACACAACTGCAAATCAAATAGAGACAGTCACATGAAAATAACCTTCTGCACTTGCAGATTTTCCAAAAGCTCTCTCTTCAACACAGCCTGAGATAATTACTTTCTTGAAAGTATACATAGCGAGTCACCTTCCCTGTAAGAAGTACTGGAACCTGGAGGGAGATGAGAAGGATGGTGCTTTTGTCAGCTGTTCTAATTGGACCCAGTCCTTACTTTTCTAAATGACATATTCTAGCTCCATATTTACAGTTAGCTGCTCTATCAAGCTCCCCATCCTTGCATGGTGTAAACCTTGTAGGATCTCATCTTCTTGAAGAATAATGAGCTTTGCTGTCTGTTTTTTGCTTACTCAGCCATTCTTTGCAGGGAAATCCCACTCTGAAACTCCTAAGCCACATACTCCTCAATTATTGCTCCGGATATTTGCTCAGTTAATCTCATAATAACCTAGTCTATGTGTTAGGCCAGACTGTTTGCCAAGTAGCTGGCAACTGATGGTAACCTATAACTGAAGAGGGCCACAGAAATGATCCAAGGGATGGAACACCTCTCCTATGAGGACCGGCTGAGAGAGCTGGGACTGTTCAGCCTGGAGAAGAGAAGGCTGCGGGGAGACCTGAGAGCAGCCTTTCGGTGTCTAAATAGGGACTGTAAGAGCGAAGGGGACAGACTATTTAGCAGGGTCTGTTGTGACAGGACAAGGGAAAATGGTTTCAAACTAGCAGATGGGAGATTTAGATTGGATATAAGGAAGAAGTTTTTTTTTTACAAGGGTGTTGAGGCACTGGAACAGGTTGCCCAGAGCTGCGGCGGATGCCCAGTCCTTGAAGACATTCTACCAAAAGGACCTTGGATAGACTTAGGTATTTCAGACTTCCCTGTAATGATTCAGATAGTGTCAGGGATTTTTGCGAATACCAACAGACTGAGAAAGTGGAGAATGAGCTGACAAATCTGGTGGCATAAATATATCTGTCTAGTACAAGTCCTGGGAAGCCTGGAGAGAAAAAATGCTCCATGCTATTTTAAGGCATGGATATTTCAACTCCAAAAATTCAAGATGTTCATCTCAATACAGCACTCCCTGTGAGTCAGGTAAAAAGAGCTGTTGAAAAACTCAGAAGAAGCCCATGCTACAAGTATCTTGACAAACCACAGCATTGGAACCCTTCACATGATTTGAAACTCTGATTTCTTTCAAGAAATTTGTGCTGCTAAAGCCAACAAAGATTTTTAACAGTATCTTGGAATATGGGCAATGGTGTAAGACCTAGCCTTTCTGCTGAAAAGATCCTTTGCCCTGAAACTATATGTATCTGATGTCCTAATATAAAAGCAATCAAGAAAGCAGCAACAGCACTTTTACAAATAAGATTGTGTATGTTAGTTTTACTGTGCTGTAGTTTTGCTGAGTCCAATCTATGACTTTGCCTGGGCTTATTCTGACAAAATACTGATAATTTGGTTACAATTGGTGAAAAAGTAAGAGAATTGCTTAGGAGAAAAGAAAGCTTGGGGGCATAAAGAAGCTGAAATATCATTTCATTAAAATCTTAACTCTTGCCAAGATACCATCTCTTTAATTCTGTTGCTTTAAATGAAAAATGAATAAGAAAAATGAATCTGCGTTTCTCTCGAGTTGGACAAGTTCTCTGTCTTTTTGAGCTAGCTAAGCAATTTTCTCTCAGCAATAAAAGTATGTAGGGGTACTGTTGGCTTTATTATCTCTCTCTCTTTCTTCATCTGTCTTTGTCTTTCTTCCTTCTCTTCCCTTCCCTTCCCTTCTTCTTCTCCTCGTTCCCTCCCTTCCTTTCTTTTCCCCAATGGAAAATAGTTAAGCGTGGACAGAATGGATGAATATACTTCCTCCAGATAAAAGCCAATAAACCAGTGAGTCAGCACATTCTTGAAAGATAGAGAATCATGCCTTCAGCTGCTACTCATAAAAGCACAGAAAACTTCTACCAGCTTATCTGCCTTGGAGATGCTGTAATCACTGGGCTGTTTTTTATTTAGCATTACCAGTTCTCACTCTGCCTTTTCAGAAGAGCTTCTGAAAGGTGTTAATTTTGTCCTAAGGCAAGAAGGGAAAAACTTCAACATCTTCAATGTGAATGTAAAATAGGGAAACCAGCTGTGCTCAGGACGGATATGTACATTCATTAGCCCAAGATAAGAAGCACTGCATCTTTGTTGAGCCCAAAGATAGGTCTTTAGAAATTTGTTATTTAATATTGCCTGCCAACCATTCAGCTGTTTGAATGCTCTTGGGACACCTGAATACTTTCAGAGAGCTTTTGTGTTAAGTTTCTTCACTATCAAACCAAATGCTTCTAGGCCTGAACCAATACCTACCAAAATCAATGATTTCAGTGAACATTGGGCCATTTTTTGTCTGGCTAATATACAGGAAAATGTTTGAATTGGTTGTGTTCTCTTTCCAAGTACCATCCTTCTGCTAATATATTAAAAATATATTGATGTGTCTTTATGTTTTTATTTTTATTTTCCACACAAATGTAAACATTTACATTTCAGACACTCAGTTGCAGAAAAATGAAAACAAGAAAAAAAAAAAAAAACAGAAACTGCAAGTGTTCATCAATATTTCCAAACCTGCTAATTCTGTATTCATTTTCATAGGACCTCAAAATAGTTGTGTCTGTTTCTTGCAACTAAAGAATGCAAGGGAATACTGACACAGGAAACATCATACAACTATGGTTTTTTCTACACATTTAAATGTAAAAACTCCTGTAATGAAAAACAAATCCTTGAGGAGTCAGAATTACAGTTGTAATGGCAGCTCACAAACATCTAGGATTTTTCATCAAAGTATAAATAGCCTTAATGTCAACTTTAATTAAGAACCTACTGCCGCAGATTTTCCAGGGATTTAGAGCCGAACGCTACATGGTGCGGGAAGCACAACAATCTCAATATGAGTACACAAGCTTCAACTTTAATGGAGTACTTCACAGCATATATAGAAACTGAGTTACACCTGGCAAACTGCCATTGGTGGGGCTACCCCAGCCCCATCCTCTGATTGGTGATTACAACTTGTTGAACAAACAAAGTCAAACAGCAACCGCCCCCCTGTGCCCAACAGTTAACCTCCTGATACTTCTGTCCTTGGACTCTGCCCCACCCAAGGACCCCTAGGCCCTGCTGACCGTCCACCCAGAACTACTCCGTACACACACTCTGCAGTACTTCCTTGCTCGTACAGTCGCTCAAGTGATCCGTGGCCACCCTAATCCTGCAACAACCTACCCCAAGCATTAGCACTGTTATTTTGCAGATAAAATTAATTATCTGTATTACAACATCTTCCTGTCTTTTACAGCTAAAAAAACTGTTTGAGTGTCATGACTGTATTAGAGAGCAGGTCAGGTTCTAGCTGAAAGAATTGTTGCTGGGAGCTTGTGCTGGAGAAGAGCAATCTGCAACAGTACATTGGGAATAAAATAAGCCAACGTGGCCTGCAGCTTCATGGGTTGATGCAGTAAATTGCATGTTTAAGTTATCTTAAATAAAGTTACATCTCATAAAAATCTTAAAGTAGGACTTATAAGGACCTTATAAGGACCTGACTCAGGCCAAGCTTCTGCACAGTTCAGTTTCCAGAGCAGGAGTTACTGCAGGATCACAGGGAACAGCAACACTCTCTTCAGGTACTTCCAACTATAGTTAGTGTCTCAGGGAAAAAAAAAAAAAAAAAAAAAAAAAAAAAAAGTCAATCAAGAAGATTAGAAATGTCTGTGCTTTGTCAGATAACTCCCACCAGATAATCAATTGTAATCTTGATGAGAACGTGTGCAATCCATCCCCAGTGGCTGTGAGAGGAAAGAGAGAAGCTTGTTGTTTGTCCTCTTCCTCTGGGTGACTGCCATATGGCATGAGACCTATGCCACAGGGCAAGGACAACTGCCTGAGGAGTTGCTTCAGGGAAGACCTACTTGGTACTCCTTTGTGCACACCATAAGGAAATAAACTGCCATGCAGAATATCCACCGAAACTCTGATTCATTTGGCTCAGGGGAGGGCCCTGAAAGGTGGTAAAGAAATAGGAAAGGCTTTTTGGAACCATCCATCCACTACCCATTAATATAATGTACGGACTAGTTATATTGGGGGTACTCATTTTATGAACCCAGCCCAGTGCACTGCCTTCTACCTTTGCTTTTCTATTATTGCTCATGATACATTCTTCTAATCCTCTGTCACCCCACCAGACACACTTTATTTGTCACTGAAGAATCAGTATTTTATTCCCAGGACCTTACTAAAAACACTGTCTGTATTGATTCCTTCATGAAGCTTGTCATCAGTTTATCTAGCTTATGAAGTGGATTAATCATATTTTTGATTTATAAAGTATTGCACATAAATTCAAGTCAGTGTGATCATTCTCTTCTGCTGGTTTTCCTTACCAATTTAATAAGAAATGTTTTATGCCTCAAAAACCAATGTAAATTAAATCTTGTCTATTTTCTTGTCACTTCTTATCAAAGTCCAAATGGTATGTTTTCTAATCCAGCAGACATTGGCATCTACCTCACAAAGTGCCACTTGTGCCATCTGAGGATAAGCTACTTGATTAGGGATTTATAAAAGGTATGAAATGAAAGCAAGAGCTCAATGAAAAAGGAGTAGCGTCTGTTTATTGTTCTTGAGGGAAGTAGGAGCTTAAGCCCTCCACCAAAATAAATGCATCTGATCACCCAAGCTGAGAATCCACACCTGAGCCAGTAACTGAAGTCCTATCCCAAGTCTGAAGATTTTTCATCGAGCCTTCTCTGCAAAGGTGGCAATCAGAATTACATGTGGAAAACATGCCTTTCTCCCACAAGTCCCTTTAGGCTTCTCCTTCCTTTACAAACTTAACCCAGACATTCATTTTAAGAAAAGATTTCTTTGGCAGTTTAATCCCTTGGCAATTTTCCTTCTCAGACACACTTTGATAGAGGAGCCCTTTTTTTATGCTCTGTCATTCCATTATTTTGTTTGTTGCTATTTTCCTACTACAAACTCCTTTAAGGCCCTTAGAAGTCACGTTCTACCCCCCACCTTCCTAAATACCACATAAATTTTCTCTGCTTGAAAATTCTTTGGCCCTTTTGATGCCAACTCTGAAGGCAGTCCATGTGATTTCTGTGGATGCACACTCTCAGACTTTGCATGCCATAACACTGACACTGCTTTCTCTGTGCTTTTGTGCAGAGCAAAAAGGAAGACTTCACTGGTATAACAAGTCAATTTATTTCTTTCTTGATTTTCTACACCATAAAGCTTCTTTTTTTTGAACCTTGTAGGGTAGATGGGATTCATCTTGGCTCACCTCATCACTGATTCCTACAGCATTAGTCATCCAGACTTCTTTTACTGAAAAAACAAGAAACTGTATGTAGTACAATATATTAATCATAGAATCATAGAATCATAGAATGGCTTGGGTTGAAAAGGACCTCAAAGATCAT
>NC_034409.1:166318917-166371033 GCF_002078875.1 Numida meleagris
TGATGAGGGACCCTGTCAAAGGCTTTGGAGAAGTCCAAGTAGATGACATCCATCGCCCTCCTCCCATCCACCGATGCTGTCACTTCATCGTAGAAGGCCACCAGATTGGTCAGACAAGATCTGCCCTTGGTGAAGCCATGCTGGCTGTCTCGGATCACCTCCTTGTCACGTATGTGCCTTAACATGTCTTAAGAAACTAATAAATATAAAATCTTCTGACTAGATTAGTAATTCTGTTACCTGTGAGCAAGATCTTAGAATCATAGAATCATTAAGGTTAGAAAAGACCTCCAAGATCATCTAGTCCAACCGTCAGCCCATCCCCACCACGCCCACTGACCATGTCCCCCAGTGCCACATCTACACACTTCTTGAACACCTCCAAGGACGGTGACTCCACCACCTCCCTGATACCAGCACCTACTATGATACCACAGGTGACCAAACTGAGAGTGAGAAATACAAATAGAGTAATACCACCTTATTTGCACATTTTCTATTTCCTGTGAACAACTCAGCAAGATCTCTTCTGGGAACTTCATAGTATTAAACAGTCAGAAGATAACAAATGCCTGAAAAGCTGACTGTGTTCCTTTTATTCCTCAGCTTTCATAGTATTTCATTGCTTTTTTGTCTGGATTTCATGTTCCCCCCGCTCCTTGTTTATTTTAAACTTGTTTTTCAAACAGAAGCATTATTCTTTCTGTTTTCTCCCTCCTAAGTTTCCCATGTTCTATACATTCCTCATGCCATTTGTTTCCCTCCAAGCTATTTCCCTTCTCTCAGGCTCTCTTGTTATCTTCCCTCCCATCCGTACCCCCCTCTGGGTACTGAGTCTTAACCTGTTTTCTCTCACATTCAATCTTATCCATTTTTTTTCTTTTTTCCAGAACATTTTGTTCCTCGAATCTTTCTTCCTTTCTATCTGACCTACAACGATTAGCACTCACTCACATACCACTGGTTTTTTTGCCATAGCCCTGTGTTTATCCATACCCTTGATACCACACCCCTTGGCAAATGCAGAGAGGAAGGAGAATGGCTAAGAGTGTGTGCTGTTGGTGGAGAAGGATGTTCCCACTGATAAACAGCAACTACACTGTACCCACTGGCTGGTTTGTGGGGTTGGACTAGATGATCTCCAGAGATCCCTTCCAACCCTTACGATTCTGTGATTTCCACTGCAGCTGGCAACTTTCCCGCTCTTGTCATTCTGAGCTCTTCAACAAGCCTGCATTTCTCCCTTGGGTTTCACTCATGACATACGGTGCAACAATTTCTCCTTCTATGTCCCCTGTAAACTCTTCCTGAAGAATTAATAACCTTCCACACCTGTTCTCCAGGCTTAGGATTTATTACATCTAGTCAGCAGCCGGACAGAAGCTCAGTAAGAGTCCTTTGAATTCAGTCCATGTGCCCTGAGTTGATCTGCAGTTAACCCACTTTTCCCTAACACTGCACAGAGAAATGCTCCAGTCGTCTCAACCATGATGCATACCCTACACACTCCAAATGGTACCGTGCTGACCATGGACTCCACAAAACAGAACCAGGGCTTCAACAGGTGTTTCCAGACTAGGAATTGCCCCTGGACCAGGTCCTCACAGCCACAGTGAATGAGGGAAGGGGCTACAAGCATCATCACATTTTCCAGAATGTCTAGACTTTTCTCTGAAGTATTTCCAAACAGCAGGCACATTTTCTGTTTCCTATTTTCTGCCATTAATGACTTTGGCTGATTAGCTCCCTTGCTGCTTCAGTTTCTTGAAGCTATGGTAACCCAAGAACTGCCCCTCTGCACTTTCTTGAAGCCTAAAAAACAATTGCCCTTTTCTCTGTCTTGACCTTTTCCCTGTCCTCCTTCAGCTGCCTTTTACAAGTAAGCCACAACAGGATCTGACTGCTTTGATTTCAAAGCTGGAGTATAGTTTGTATCTTTCCAATTAGTTCATATTCAGAGAACAAGTCTGCAGGATCCTCTCAGCAAATGCTCTAGCAGAAAAACAAACCCCAAGTACCCATTTCTAGATATCTTTTACCACGTAAAATGTAGAACAATGGATCAGAAAAACTTTCAGTGATTTGTGCTTTGACCCTCTGGTGAGCCAGCAGGACCCCATCAGGGCTGTCTAAACCAAACTGCAAATATGCCAGAGAAATTGAAGAGAGCACACTGGAGTTAAATTAATTCCCCTCCTACCCTTCCCACCCTCCAAAAGCATACTAAAAAAGAGAAGTATTAAAATATTCAGTTTCTTCATGAGGGGTTTCAACATAGCAGCCTGGGAAGTGTCACCATGTTCGCTGCTCCTGGCAGGCCCGCTTTTATTATTGCTACTGTTCTCAGAGTCAATGAGAGACCTTTGTTGAAGGTCACAGTAAAGCTCATCATATCCTACTTACCCTGCCTTACTCATAGAATCACAGAATCACAGAATGGTTTGAGTTGGAAGGGACCTTAAAGATCATCTGGTTTTACCCCCCACCATGGGCAGTGCCACCCCCAGCTCAGGCTGCCCAGGGCCCCATCCAACCAGGCCTGGAGTGCCTACAGGGATGGGGCACCCACACCTTCTGTGGGCAGCTGTGCCAGTGCCTCACCATCCTCTGAGTAAAGAATTTCTGCCTAACATCTAACATTGTACTTACCTAGTACAAACCAGAATGTTACGTTGCCTATATTTGACCCTGGGATCTGTTCGAGTGCAACAGGAACAGGCATGGCAGTTCTTGGTAGGTATTGCTGGGAGCAGAAATACAGAAAAGTAGAAAGCAGTCCTTTGGCCCTAATATTAACTTCTCTGCCATACCCACTGTCTCTTCACACCTGCAAAACACGGAAGAAAAATTTCTGAGATCACTGGGATCTCTTGTTTGCTATTGCAGTGACAGTAAGAAACAGTGATGTGACTGGGTAGAGGAAGGAGAGCCATTTCAGCAGGGATGCACATCACAAATCTTATGTCTTACAGAACAAGATGAATGAAACCATCCATACAGTCCAGGGCTACAAATCAGGAAACCAATGTTATGCAAGCAAAGCCTGAAACTCACAACGAGAAAACATCTCCCAGAACACAACTGTACTGTTATTCTAATTTTTTGCAGATTGAAGGTGCACTGAAAGCTTTCAAAACAAAAATAGGTGTAATTTCCAAAACCGATAGCACAACGTTATGTATTGAAAAACACACGTACAATTGAAAAGACAAGATGTTACAGATAAGTCAGCTTCTAACCCATTCTCTCCTCTTACAGCACTCTTCCTTCACAGAAACATTTGGTTTCTGCTGGCTTCAGTTATTTATGATTTAAAATAATGAGTTAGAGATTGAGAAATGCGACCTTGGTTCAGGAAAGGCTTAGGAAATGTGCTTCAGCAAGTTTTGAGTTGTTCCTCTCTTTTGACCTGAGTACCCCCAACAAAAAATATGAGAATGTATTCTAGGACGTATTCATCTAATAAGAAAAGAAATTCTTTGGCGTTTGGAGGGACAGATCTGAGATTTATAGGCAAGAGATACTAAGGTAAGGTTAGTCAAGACATTGTGTATGAGGTCATGAATAGGGGCACCTGGCATAGCCAGGATAATACAAACTTATAAATGCATTTCTTTACTAGAACTCAACTGCTCCTTGACATGCAGTGATGCCTTCCTGCCTCTGCGACAAGCATGCTGAATGGGAATCTTTCTGAAGAAGCTGAGAGACTTTTAATTTGCTACAGTAGCAAAGAAACTGAAGAATGACAATTCAAACAGTACGTGATGCGTCCATTGCAGAGGCCTATTTATTCTGTTTAATCCCGGGTCAGGAGACTGGGTGCTGCTGGAAGAGCTGAAAGTCCCTTGTCATGTTGATTCAGTCTTTGCTCAGTGTGATCTTTCTGAAGTTTCAAAAAGTCCTGCCTTTTCTCCTGGGCTTTAAACATATTTTTCTCTATATGTGTTGATGGTACTGTCAGGAATGAAAGGTGTATGATACAAACTAACATCAAGCTTTGGTGGGTGGCTACAATAACGTATAAATGTATTCTGCATTTTTTCATTTCACTTTATCTCCATATCTCATGCTTCTATGGTCTATTTTACTTGTGTTTCAGATGCGAGAGCGTCATTCCAAATGACTGTTAAAGCTTCATGTGCCCATTTTGAGCCCTATTTCTGATTTCCCTGAGGAGGATAGAACTGGGGTATTCCAGAGACTTTTGGTTTTGGTGGTCTAAACCACCAGAACTTATGGACACTTGTTCAAGTCTGATTGCTATTCATCAATCTTAAAATTCTAATGTAGTCTGTACAAACTCTGTTTTAGACACATTAATTGGCTGGGATAAACTCTAGTTCTACACTTGGCACCTTGATTAGATACAGCCATTTAACTGAACTTGTCCTACACTCATTAAAATCTCAGATATCACATTTCATCCTAACAGTGAGTTCCAGTTTTGGACCAGTCTAGGAAACCTTTCAAATAAAAAAAGTATGTTCTGTTTCCTTCATTCTTTTTTTGTTCAGAATCATACAAGAAGTTGATAGAAGTTGATAAAAGTCATCATGTAAGCATCTGCCTTAATAGCTTTCTGCAGCTTCTCCTCATTTGACCTTTGTTACTGTCTGAATTATCTTCTATTGCATTGAAGTGCAACTTCTTTCTCTGTCATTGGATATTTTGCATTGCATTAAAAATAATAGTTCCCCAAACATATCCTCCAGCTCTCCTTGCTCTAGTTCACATACCTCACCCTGTCATAGTGCAGCTAAAATCTTTGCAACTACCATTCTGTCCCTTTCGCTTAGCTCTTTGTCTGCTCCATTATTTCATGGCTCAGCTGCCTTTTGTCACTCGGCTAGCAGCATATTTCTGCAGTCAGTGGGCATCTAACCTCATTTACTGTTATGCTGGGTAATTCCCAGTTTCATTTCTATGTCCACTTAACAAAAAGTCCAGAAAAAAATGTCATAAAAATAAGAGTGTGCAGCAAATTAGATATCTGTGTTTATTTCCTCTAGCATATTCCCCAGAGGACAAGAGTCTCCGGTGAAATCAGTGAGACTCTTACTGTGGGCTAACACCTGAATTTCACTCTGATTTTCTTTGCTGCAAATGATGTTACAGAATCACTCATCAGCCAGGAATGGCATGAGTCTGAGTCACAGAATGCTGCTTTGACTCTTTTAGTGTGTGGATGCCATCAGCATGAACCTAACATTTGCACTGAAATGCTACCCCAGTTTGATCCATCTTTCCTAGAGGTGCTCCTGGTGCTTGCCTCAAGGTGCTTCCCTCAAGGGTAGGAGCTGCCAGGCAGCACATCCAAACTGACCCTTTCCCACAAACAAAAAGATAAGTAAAGGTAGCACGCTGAAAAAGTCCTTGCCTTCTGCAGATAGCTCTGCCAAGCAGAGTGAGCACAAAGAAGAAGAGCTCAGCCTTACTGGTCTGTGTCTCCTTGCCATACTTGCAGCAAGGGGATGAAGGAGGCTGTGTGAAAGGGATTATTGGCAGTGACTTCTGCTGAACATAACTGCTTTAATTTGGGAGGATACTGTTGGGCTCCTACCTGAGAGATTCTGCAGTGCCCCCCTTTTTGCCAGGCCCCCACTGATTATATCAAGACTCCATGCAACCCCTGAAGAACCTTCTATCAATGCCCCCTTCTGCTTCGTCAGGCTTCAGACAGCACAGCACCCAGTCTTTGCTAAATGAGACAAAGCACAGCAAAAGCTGCAGCATCTTGAACACATTTGTCCAAAACCACTGCTTGTATGCACCTGTCTCCCTTCAAGCGCTACCTGTTGTCACAAGCAAGATGCCTTTGATATTCGTTATCTAACCAAGCATTATTCCCAGACCTGTGATCATTCAAATGAATGTGTAGAGTCTCCAAATTAAGATTAGTTTCTGCTGAGGCACCTGCAGAAAACCCTTAACCTATTTCAATGTGGGCTGGAAAGTAGAAGCCCCAGGCACAGCAGTCTGTAATTCTCATTGCCCTTTCACCTAAGACTGCGTAGATCTAGCAACCTTCAGCTTTGAGTTACATTTTACATAGGGTTTTCTACAACACACAGAAAGTTCACCATGTTACTGATCTTTCCAATAATGTGGCCTTTTGTTCCTGGGCTTTTCAGCAATGGTGAGAAAAGAACAGCACACCTAGGCTTCTTTATCACTCTCTACAATGATCTGAAAGCAGGCTGTGGCAAGGTGGGAGCTGGCCTCTTCACACAGGTAACAGTGATAGGGAGAGAGGGAATGGCCTCTTCTCAGGAAGAGTGGTGATTCATTGGAACAGGCTGCCCAGGGAGGTGGTGGAGTCACCATCCCTGGAGGTATTCAAGAACCATGTAGCTGTGGCACTGAGAGATATACTCTAGAGTAGTAACAGATGTGGTTTGATGGTTGAAATAGATGATCTAGTGATCTTTCCACTCTTAATGATACTATGATTCTAAAATTCATCAAACTATAGCATGTTAACATGAGTCATATTTTCCTAAAGTCCTTGCTACCACAATAATTTCTGGCCACAGGTGCTGTGCAACCCAATTCTTCTGCCATTTTCTCATAAGTACCTTTAAATAGCTATTATCTCCTTCTTCACATTCCTCACTTCTCATTGCTGCTGCTGCATTTTATCATCTAGTCTATTGTCAGCAAATGAAGTCTATTGCTCTGAAGAGTTCTTACTTATTTTGTGTTATCAGATTTCATTGCAGTATTCCCTGTGCTAGGCATACATGCATCAGTAAAATATTCAGGCAGAAACAGCAGTAGGCTGAGAAATTCAGAGAGTAATTTGAGGTAGAGAAGACCTTAGGCTTCATGTCTATGCAATGTAGGTAGCTTCTTAGGGTGGCAGCATTTGGAGACAACGGGTGGCATCAGTGTGCCATAGCATCCACAAACCAAGCAGCTGGGATGTGCAAAAGAAGGTTATTGTTGAGAGACAAAACCAGTACTATGGGAGGTGTGCTGCTGTCTAGTGCCACAGCATAGGGGTGTCCCTCTCACAGAGGAATTGTGATAATATATTATGACAGTTACAGTTAAACTCATGTGGTTTAAAGTGTTACAAATACAGTTGTCCACCACACTCCTCTGTTGATGGGCACTTCAGCTGACATATTAGGGAAAGTTTCTTCTCAGAAAGAGGAATGCATTGGAGCAGATTGCCCAGGGAGGTGGTGGAGCCACCGTCCCTGGAGTTGTTCAAGAACTGTGTAGATGGGCACTGAGGGACGTGGTTAGTGGGCATGATGGGGATGGGCTGATGGTTGGACAAGATGAGCATAGTAGTCTTTTCCAACCTTAATGATTCTATGATCATAGGATCATAGAATGGCCTAGGTTGAAAAGGACCATAATGATCATCTAGTTTCAAACCCCCTGCAGTGTGCAGGGTCCTATGGTTCTAGAATTTCTTATCAGTAGCTGGGGTAGAGGGAGTGGAACACATCTGATCCTCCAAGCATCCGCAACCTCTGGTGAGAATGGAATTACTGCTGCATGAGCTGCTCTGTTTCATGACCATGGGGCAGGGAAGAAACTTTGCAGGAGTCCAGTCTGCAAGTTCTCTTGCACGCTGGCACCTGGCAACCTTACATTTAGCTTGGATAAGGTGGAAAGCAAAACCCACAATATTAATGTGGTAGTGTCTTATTCCCCAGGGAAATCTTCAGGCATAAAAATAACAACTACCTGTGTCATTCCAACAATTGGAGTGTTTCCTGCTATATCGCTGTATCAGTGCTTAAAATGGATCCCTCTGCAAAGCCATCTGAAGTGTCAGCATATTAGCATATTAGCGTTGTCAAAAGTACAGGTTTTCAGTGTGGTAGAAGAACAATGACAAATAGCAGCTCCTACTGCTGGCCCCCTGCATACTCACACTTCTGTATGTGATTTTTCTGGGGGTTCAGTGTCATACTCCAGATCATATCTGGAAATTATGTAAAGCACCTTATCTCTATGGACCCACCTAATTGTTCCCCATTCTGTATTTACTTAAGTGTTACTGCCTGCATAGTATCTCACACCTGTCCTAATTAAATTACATCCTTTTTCTCTCACAGACCACTTTCACAATTTGTCAAATTTATTTTGGATTTTAAGCCTGTCTCACAGTCTCTCACACTTTGCTTTATAGGGCAACTTTATATCCATATTCCCTCCTCCACCACACAAGTAGTATGCAAACACACAACAGAACACCACAAGTCTTCAGAAACCTCTTCCTTTACGAAAACAAACCGTCAACATTTTCATTCTTAGAAAGGTTATCCATGCAGTGTTATACTAATGTTTCCTTAGTTCTTTAAGTACATTGGTTTGAAATAGTTTTCTCTGACTAATCTGCATTGACAGTTACTCACTCCTGCCTTAGCAATTTATAGGCAGTTTCATTTTAGCTTGTTATGTTCCAGCATTTTTCCAAGAATTGAATCAAGCTGGGAGATTTTTGATTGCTGTTTTTTGTTGTTGTTATTATTTGTTTTGGTTTGGTTTATTTAAAAATAAATAAATCTTCTGGAAGTTGGTGGCCCTGCCTGTCTCAGGGGGTTGGAACCAGACGATCATTGGGGCTCTTTCCAACCCAAACCATTCTATGATTCAGCTCCTTGCTCCCTCTTTTTCATGATAGGCACTTCATAATGTCCTTTTCAAGTCTTCTGGTCTCTTGCCCATATTCCAGATGTCTTGGATAATAGATTGATTGAAGCACTGCTTCAAACTGTTTGCCAAGATAATCCAAAGACAAAGTTCATCAGACCTGCTTCACTGGAAAATATCTTCCTCAGCCAGCTGTGCCCTAGGCTGTCCCTTTCTTAGATGGAAAGTGCCAGGAAAGCATAGCAGTATGTCTAGTAAGATGCACTCTTGAAAGCTGTCAAGACGTCTTCATTTTCCTGAAAGATGGTTAGGAAAGGCATTCGGAGGACAGAACGAGACAATCTGGATTAAATCCATAATAATGAGACTGCCACAGCTTTGTGTGATGGGCCACACTGAAGAGAACTGGAAATTTGGGGTGAGAAAGTAAGTACTTACCCTGAAAATGCAGTTAAGAAAAAGGTATAAGGAGGCATATATATTTGCACATAGGATTAAAATTCAGCACGTGGTTTCATTTTCAGGAGGAGATGATTGGTCCCTGTTCATTGCATGGAAGGTGGTCTAGATGACCTTTAAATGCCCCTTCCAACTCAAATGACTCCGTGATTCTATGAAAACATTAAACATTTAATCTTAAAGCTTTTTAAACAGAGATTACAAGACCAAAGGAAAACATTGCATTTAGGATTGGACAAAGATTTAAATCCTGAATGAATTTTACTCTGCAGTCATTTTGTCTATTGTTTGAATGACTAGGGAAAAAAATGCCATTTGGCAGTGAGTGCAATTGATTTCAATCTCAATTTTTCAGGTTAGTTGAAGAGCTGAAAAAATCAATTGCTTGCACCACTCCTGTACTGAAGCCTTGGAAAATTATTCTCTAGAGACAACAGTTATAGAGTTATGGTGCCGAACACCATCATGGATGTTTAAATCAGAACAGACTGAAATTTACATCATTTTGGAAGATGTCTTTATACTTTTGTTTTGAAATGAGCCTAGTAGCACTTTCTGAAGCCTTAATGAATATGACTTGACCTTCCTTATGCTTTCTTTTCTTTCTTTCTCTGGCACTGTTAAGAATAGTTATCTTTATTGCCAACAACGTCAAATAATAGGCAGTTTTCTTGTTGTAGGTGAGACCTCTAAGGCATGTTCCTATGACTGTGCTGCTGGGAAATTCGCATTGCTTTTGCCTTCATTCACCTTTTGAATGCAAAGTCACCAGAATGCTGTGGCCTTTCACAAGGGGACTCAGCTCTTCCTCTGAGTCACAAGATATCTGAGTTTGACCATTAGGACTGAGGAAATGACTAGTTGCTTACCTCATACTTTGCCTAATAAGGAGAGCTTATGCAAGTGATGAGTGAGAAGGTTGGTGAGTCTGTTTTTTGGTTTGTGGTGGTGGTGTACTTTTTTTTTCCAGTAATACCTCATTAGTGAATTAGTGAAGAAACTCCTTGGTTTAAACTTCTTTTTTTCGTCATCCAAGTAAGAATACAGATGAGTCTCAGCTAAAAGCAGTTCCTGCAGGATAGGGGTCAGCCTGGGCCTGGAGTCAACTGTTTCTTTCAGGGCAAGTCATAAAATCAGAGAATCCCAGAGTTATAGAATCCTTTAGCTTGGAAAAGACCACTAAGATCACCTAGTCCAACCACTGACTCAGCACCACGATACCACTAAACAATGTCCCTCATTGCCACACCTACACATTTCTTGAACACCTCCACTTTCTTCAACACCTTGTTTTGGCTTTGTTTTCTTCATAAACAAGATACAGTCAGGATGATCCCCATGTGAGGTCTTCTCTTCTGAAATTCATTCCCCTTCACACAGAAATGTGTCAGTTTGTTACATATACTGTTATTTCAACCCAACTGTTTTGCCTCAGCTTTTCTCAGAGGTGCTCTGAGCATCCATGCCATTAACATAAAGCAAAGCTCACTGGGATTCTGTGTGCTTTAATGTTTCTTGTAAAACATATAAAAGTATAAAGAAACAAATGTTGTAATGACTCAGTAGCTTGTATATTTTATAGAGTGAGGAAAATATTCTGAGTCTCCCTAGTCAAAGTATTGTTCCTTCTGTCTGTCCAGAGTAACAAAAAATGAAAGAGTAGTAGTTCATACGTGTAAGTGCCCCGCACTTTCCCTTAGCAGGAACAGTGAATAGTCAGAAACATGTCTTTTTAAGCTTTATCAGCCAGCTGCTTTTGAGGGACAGGTTCCCAATGCAGAAAGATCCTTCTGGGTTTGCTTCTATTAATTTTACATAAGGCATTTTTGTTAGCCAGAATTAGATAGCACCACTTATTTATGAATAACCCATGAAGGAATGCATGAGTCAATATGAGATACTTTCCCAGTCCCCGGTGCTGGGTATTCACAAATCAAGATTGACATCTGTGCAGAACAATCACCAACAGAGATATTTCTGTGATATGCCTGGACAAGCTTGGAATTAATTCCCTTTCAACTATATGAGTTGCTTTCCCCGAAACATATTTCTCTCATCCTTCACCTACTGGGAATAAATAATTATCATGGTGGAGTTTTTTAGCTGCACATTTTGAGTGACCTCTGTTTCTTTCTACCCCCTTATTTAACTGTTCTGACGACTGTTCTCAAAACAAGAAACATCTGGCATATATTGTGATGCAGAATTGCAAAGCAACAATGACAAAATCCTTGTCATGCATAGGGTATTCTGAGCTCAGCCAGTTCTGTGTGGTGTGATGCATCTCAGGCTCATCAACACTCTTTCTCCAGTGCAGCACTATTACTTCAACTTTAGATATGGGCACAATATAGGAAGGCCCGAACAAAAAGTGAATTACAACACAGTAATTGAAAAAGCGTGTTAATTTAATGAGGGGCTGATCGCAACCACATTATGTATATGCATGCACGTAGGCATGTGTGCACTCACGCTTCCTCACATGTGCACTGTTTCATGTTATTCTGTCAGAAATTAAGCAAAAACAAAGCAGTAATATCTGTGGTCAATTCACTGCTAGATTTGGGTCTCTTCAACAGGTGTGCAGAGAGAGAATGCACAGGGAACTCAGGCATGCTGAAATAGAGTTACTGGGCAAAAAAATCACCGTGACTCTGGGCCATGCTCTCTAAGAACTTGTCCAAACAGCATTTTCTTTCTCAGCATCAGGAAACTGTGAATGGTCAGGTAAAGTTTCTTACCCTATCCACTGCAGCACCAAAGATAACTGGGAAGAAAAGCTTGTAGAGGAATCACACCACCCCTTACAGAGAGATATCTGAGTGTGCTACAACTCTCTCAAAATCTCCAGAAGATAATTTGTTTCTGATGTATTTGCCAGAGCACACTGCTGTAGCATTCAGCCATCAGGCTGCTAAGTTTGCCCTTAGCAAAGTAGACACTACAGCACAAGCATTTGTATCTTACTTATATCTTTATATCTTACTCTTTGGGGGTATAATAAAGAAGGAGAATGCTGACTCATAATTTGCCAGAGGCTTTCCACGACTGGTAAAAGATCAGGTGCTATTAGAAAGCAGATTAAATACATTCCAAATATGTGTTTGGGATCTGGAATGCATCAATCGGTTTATGTAGGCTGTAAAACGTGACAATGATTTGTTATAAATTGACATTTAAATTGCAAAGCAATTATTGCAATGATTAGGAAGTCAAGTTTTAGAACATATTTCATTAACCAGTAGATATAATCATCCAAAAAAACATAAACACAGGCTTAATTGACTTTAACAGAATCACTATCAAAATGTAAGTAAAAACAAAAAATTTCACTTTCTCTGAATAGTAGAATAAAGCTCATTAATGTGGCCAGTTCATAGGAATTCTTGGATAACGGTGAATTTTACTACATACACGTACCAGCCCTTTCACTCAGCATCCATGTATGGATTTATGCCTTAGACCTTTGCAGGTTTGTTTTAGTATTTCTGCAGAGTACACTGGGAACATGAATACTCCCTTGGAAATATACAGACTTTGTGCTGATTCCCTGCATAGATTTGAAGTTCATACACAGCCAAGAGCAAGCTGTGCACTGATGTTCCACAAGTTGATGGGTATAATCATGGCAGTGAGTCCTAAGCCCATGGGAGAGGACTCAAGGCACTCAAATTTTTCAATCCAAAAAATTAATCTCAGGCACACTGGTCCTTTAGGGAAAGGGGTGAGAAAAACTTTTCACTCTGTATAAGTAAACAGCTTAATTAAGGCACAGAATTTAATACAAACAAAATCAAAATCCCTACAGTAGAAAGTCTAGCTTTTCTGTGCGCAGAAGAATTACTAGTCAAATTGTTGAATGCTGTGGTTATTTTGCTTGCTTAGCAATATCAGACTCAAAGTCTTCTCTTGGAATTGAATTTCAGTTTTTCTTTTCTCATTTTGCAGCAGTTTAGCTGTCACTCCTGATGAGCTCTCTTTCCAGAATATGAGGCAGCTCCATTGTTGTTGATACACAGGGCATACATTAGACAACCTCTTTACCCAAAAACTGTTCCTTCTGTTTGTAACAGACTATATATTCTGTAACAGAATTCAAGTCCGAATTCCTAATAGTCTAGACCATAGAGTCATGAAATCCAAAAATATCTTAGTTTGGGAGGGATCTCTGGGAGTCGTTCAAAGCAGGATCAATTCTGCAGTTATATTAGATTATCCAGGACTTTATCCTGTCAATTTTTTTAGTATCTTCAAGGATGGAGATGCCACAGTGCAATTCTTGTGGTTCCTTGTGTTGCATTGTGAATATTAAGTCATGCTCACAAGAGAAACAGTTCTCACTGCATGTGATACAAATCATAAAGTAAAATTTACAGTCAAATAAACAGTTGGAAGAATAATAACTTTCTGGTTGAAGCAAGTTTTCCTAGATTTTTAAGACCTGAGGGACATCTGAGATCATGTAGTCCAAACTCCTGAGTAACTTAGGCTGGAACGTTGTCTTCAGACAGGATGGAAATTTGTTTTCGATGCACATGTCTAATAGTTCATTGCTGTTGGACTCCGAGACCACTTGTGAGAGCAAGGTTTTTATTTTCTATCTAAAAGGACAATTCTAGGTAAAATCTGGCAAGTATGTCCTACTTGCAAAATCACATGCAGAGATGCCATCATTTTTGTTTCACAAGGGCTCTCCATCCTGAGCAATTGTTTCCTGTTAAATTTTAGCCCCTGTTGATTGGTTATAAGTTGTTATTCAAACTCAGTTGCAGCAAAAGGATTATGTGTGTGATTAAAGGCTGTGAGATTGGCCCTTTGTACTGCAACTGTAAATCAGGATGCAGGAGCAGGCTGTGTCTGCATTAGAATGAGATAACAGCAAGGAATTTCCAAATCTCAGCAGGTGCTGTTATCAGGAAGATTTTCAGAAAAGATCTAATTCTTTGTAGTTGCTGGGTAGCTGACGTAAGGAGCCTGTTAACATCTTATATTAGCTCCTGCTGTGTTGAAAGGTGTAGCATACTTCTCAAGCAACGATTCTTCTCCACATGGGCTGAAGCACATCTGTCATGGATCATGGAGTGATAAGGCACCTTCTTCTGCCTCCACAGTGCTGACTTGATGCTAGGGTAGGGAGAAGCTCAAACTGTTTCATGATTGCACGTCTGTGCTGCCCCCAAATGGCTCAAGACATCAGTTCAACACTTGCCTTGGAGACAAAAACAGTCCAAAAATGAGTTTACCTCACTGTAAGGGGCTGATCTTTCTCTCTGTTTGATGCACTGAATGCCAAAGCCTTGACATCATGTACTGATGTTCTGAGGGAAAGGTATATGCAATAACTTTGCAAAGTTCATATGGTGCACACAGGGTAGGAAGCATACAGTATTTTTCTAACATCTTCACATCTTTTCTAACATCTTCATGGTTTACGATTGCAGTGGAAACAGAACAGCTTTCTTAACACCTGCAAATGATCCCAAGGTATTTGATCACACATTGTTCAACTGGTGTCTTTATCCTTCGTAGAATCATAGAATCATAGAATCATAGAATCACCAAGGTTGGAAAAGACCTCTAAGATCATCCAGTCCAGCCGTCCACCTATCACCAATATTTCCCACTAAACCATGTCCCTCAGTACAATATCTAAATGTTTCTTTAACACAACATAAAAATTAAATAATAAAACACTGCAGGAGCTGCATATTTCCCAGAAGCATCCCATTCCCATGTATACAGGTGTTTATGGACTGAGGAAGGTGCAGGCTATCTGCTACTCCCTCCTTGCCAGGTACAAATTTGCTCATCTTCCCATGACATAGGACCTGCAATGCTCCTGCATGTTCTCTGTTGCTTCCACAGAAGCACTTGACTGCTTTTTATTTTCACAAAAATCAACCCTCAACTCCACTGTAGGTTTGGCACCTAGCAGCATTTTCTCCTTGGCTATATCTGTAGGTCCTGGAGAGTGATGGCTCTAGGTTTTCAATATAGCCCGAATTCGAATGCCAATGAGTCTGAGGTGCTTAGTTCCCTTGGATACCTCTGAGAACACTGACAAACCATTTTCCAATTTCTAGTTGGTGAATCTTGCTGCAAAGACAGAAATCACGAAGTTCAACTGGTGCATATGGGTCTCTAACATGTAGTAAGGTCTTTGTTTCTCTGCTACACCTGGTACCAGCCTAACTTGTCACAGTTTCCATTCATACCCCACTCAGCAGCGCTCAGCTCTCTCTGTGGGCTTTCCATCACCTGGCCATGAATGGACTCATCACACTGCACCCCCGTGCTCCTACTTGAAGAAAACTACTGCTGAGCAGTATCCAGGACAGCCTTCATAAATGCTCATGGTTTGGAATGATCTATCAGATACACTGCCATTGCCATCCTAATGGCATGTTTCCCTTACATAGGTTTCTAGTTCAAATCTGACCAGTCTCTGCTTTTTTATTCAGTGGAGGGATATTTTTACAGTGTTGTTGTGGAGTCAAGCACCATTATGATACTGGATGCTTCCGACTCATCACATTCATTTAGGAGTTACAGTATGGCACAAAATAACTTCAAAGTTGGACAAAGAGACTCCTGCTTAAAGGATATCCCTGGATATTTGTTTCCTTTGCATCTCTGAATGGGACAGGTGTGGGAACATGCTGCATTTTATATTAATGTCTTGTTTTAATTGCAGCTATCCAAGGGCAATGTTTGAATTCTGTATGAATATTGCAGAAATTTCCTGATTTTCAGAGTAACAAAGCAGTACATCATGACAGAAGCTTTCATGTCTTTGCACGAGGCTGGAACATTACACAGTATAAGAAATAAGATTTTTCAATACTGGTTTGAATAACCAGTATTTTAGGCCTCTGAGAACAGATTTTGTGCCTACAGAGGGGGCTTCACTTTCAACAGTACCAAAGACTCTGTGGATATGATGAAAGTTATGTAGTTTCAGAAAAGGCAAGCATGTATTTTAATATACTTTGCCTGGAAATTTTTCTACCAAGTGAGCTTCAAGATCCTGCCTTTTTGTAGGTTCACTAGCAGCATCAACATTTTCACCCCTTGGGAAATTTAGATATGTTGGCAGTTGCTCTTAATATCAAAGTAATATACTGAATTCTGTGGCTTTTTTTTTCAGAGTGTACTATTTCCACTTTTTTTTTGCTGTGTAGAACCGCATTGTTTCATCAGCTTCTTTCTTTTTTTTAGCTCTATGTCCATTTTAATCTGTAGTAAAATCCATGAAGAGTGCAATTCAGACATCTTAGTCTCCTATTCGTCCTGAAGGTTTCAGATCATCTTTAAACCAGATCATCTATGAGATTTTTCTAGGGATGCTCATTCAGATAATTCTTTGTCCTGCAGGATGAAGTCCAACCCAAGAAAGAAAAATCACTATGGTTCTTGGAGATCATGGAAGTAATCAGTCATTAACTCTGAGAAGCACTGCCAAATCTCATGCAAATTCACATAAACATGAATAGACCAACAAGGAATGAGTGAATTGATTCAGTAAGCTGGAATGAGCAGATTTGGTTTTATCTTTCAAAAAAATATACTGTATTTTTTAATATTTTTTACTTCCCAAATCAAACTTATACGACAGATAAATTTTGCTGTTAAGTTCTGCACTGAAAAATATAACTATCTATAAAATAAAATAGATGGAAACATTCTGAATATAATTATTCTTTTATGTAAGAATGAAGATGCAATTGCACATGTTCATGGAAATAACTCAAAGAGCAGCAGGATGCAAATGCTGCATAGTCGTGTTTTTTGGAAGCATACCACTTACCTGACTGAAAGAAAAATAAATCTTTTTTTAATATGATTTTTATTATCATTCAAACAGATCTAGCATGTTCCTTACCCAATCTTTCCAAAAATTTGTAAGAGTTGCTGAAATTTCACACTGAGTATGAGCTGACCAAATTGCTCTTTTATTATAGCAAAAAAAGACTTCCTGACTGCAAGATGACATTAACCTGTCTTTATTATTAGACCTTGTCAACTCGGAGCAGAGCACAATGGTAGTTACAAGGAACAAAGAGCTCTCTGCTGGTTGCTACCTTGTGTATTTTTCAGAGGAGGAGGAAGGTTTTTGGATGATAATTTTCTTGAACTGCACTGCAATTAGGAACAGCTTTTATACTTTATGTAAGGGAGGTTCAGGTTGGATATTAGGAAACATTTCCCCTCAGAAAGAGTGGTGAGGCAGTGGCACAGGCTGCCCAGGGAGGTGGTGGAGTCACTGTCCCTGGAGGTGTTCAAGAACCGTGTAGGTGTGGCACTGAGGGACATGGATTACTGGGCATGGCGGGGTGGGCTGACAGTTGGACTAGATGATCTTAGTGGTCTTTTTCAACCTTAATGGTTCCGTGATTCTATGATTCTGTGTCTTTTCAGTAACTGACTCGGGGTTGCGTATGAGATCTATGGCTATTGTGCTTGCTTCTGTTCCAAGGAGAGATCATCATCCTAAAAATAAAATGCTTTGGAGAATTATGGTATGACAGGAAAAATGAGAGCAAGAAGAAAATTATCAAGATATACCAGAGGAAGATGACATCCAAATTTAGCCAAAGATATTATAAAGCCTGATTTGTACCACCCAGTGAAAGAACTCAGTCACATCTATGTTGACAGAATCCTTCTCTCTAAGGAGATACCTTAGAATCAAATAATCATAGAATCATTATGGTTGGAAAAGACCACTAAGATCCTCTAGTCCAACCTTTCTGCATAGAATCAAAAGAAAGCAGAGAGTAAAACGAGATATAATAGTGCAAGTTGAGCCATCCACTGGTAAGGATCCAGGGCTTTCTCCTAGTCATAGAATAAACACATAAGATGCAAAAACAGTGTCAGAGAAAAACAAAGCCTAGAACATAAGACAGAAGATGTTTTTACATGTGTCTGGCAAGGAATAGATGGAGGCACCAGAGGTCAGCTCAGCTGACTGCTGTGAGAGCGCCCATCATTTCTTGGGGCTTTGATTCAGAACACTTATTCTCTAGCTTTAGATATATGTGCATGTTCTCACAGGGGAGTTTCTTTCAATTGGCTGCATGCAAGAAAAATATTGTTTCCTTGGGGGCTTTTGCCTTGAGATTTCAGTGAAAATGTGAGTTCTTAATGCATCAATGCAATGCTTTGCCAGCATTGTGTTTTCATTGTTGAGCATGATGTTTACCAAAAACATACATAGTTTCACAAAGCCAGAGAATATGGACAGCAAGAGACTTGTCTTGACTGTGTGGTTATTCCCTACATGTCCTTTCTAGAAAATAGTTATGATTCAAATCTGCAGCTTCTTGGAAGGAATTAGAAAAAGGAAATGTGCAAAAATACAACACAGACATCGAGGGTGGATAAAAACTAATGTGAGTGGACCTTACGAATATGATACGCGGGGAAGTATTGGGTTATTATTGGGAAGTATTGAGTTATTACCCTTTCTAATGTGATAAATCATGTACATGCATTGCTTCTGTTACCTGCGTTGTTTGTATATGCTTATGCAGACACTGAAAGATGAGCGTAACCTGAAAATACTTTTCCCTGAATCACCTTTGGAAGCAATGAAATGGCTGAATGATAACCGCTCCACTAGTGAATGCACTTCTTTGCATGCTTGTTCACACAGATGAACACAAACTGTACACCAGAACATGTACTGAGAACCTGACTGAGTTTCTATGACAAAGAAAATAACACTGGTTGAAAATGCTAAATACTGAAAATTTCATCATCCAGCTTGACTTTTGTAAGCACTTCACATTTGGAAAACAAGTGGTTCCCAAACCATTTAGTTGTTCAGCTGAGGTGGAGCAGCATTGACAGAGCTGGATACACATCCTGACACCTGTCAATCACAAGGAGCCCATCTGGGCCCTGTGCTATTTATTCCTATTCAGTAAAGAAATACCACACAGGAAGCAGCTGGCGGGCTGCAGAGAACGTTTTCTCCTCCCTTCGTTTTCAAGCCTTTGCCTGCAAAATCAGGATCTAGCCATAAAGATCCAGTTTTTCTCTCATGTGAGAGCACAAAGTTGCTGAGACAGGTCTATCATAACTGTGGGAACTGGTGTCACATGTGTTTGGATGGAGCTGGAACAAAGTGACATCTAACAGGCACATACTGTACCTGGCAATGGTAACTGGGAGATGAATATATATCTCCTTTTTGTGCCTTTTCTCTGGATGTTTCCACCATGTTGAGCTGTTGGAGCAGGTCCAGAGGAGGGCCAGGAAGATGATCAGAGGGCTGAAGTACCTCTCCTATGAAGAAAAGTGGAGGGAGTTGAGCTTGTTTATCTTGGAGAAGAGAAGGCTCTGGGGAGACCTCACTGTCGCCTTCCAGGAATGGAGCAGAGCTTATAAAGCAGAAGGGAGACCTCCTTTTTACATGGTCTGGTAGCTATAGGACAAAGGGGAATGGCTTAAACTAAAAGAGGGGAAATTTATGTTAGAGGTCAGGAAGAAATATTTTACTCAGAGGGTGGTGAGGCCGTAGCACAGGCTGCACAGAGAAGCTGTGAGTGTCCCATTCCTGGAGGCATTCAAGGCCAGGTTGGATGGGGCCTTGGGCAGACTGAGTGGGTGGGTGGCAGCCCTGCCCATGGCAGGAGGTTGGAACTACATGATCTTTAAGGTCCCTTCCAACCTAAGCCTTTTTATGATTCTGTGATATGACTCCATGCTGTCCCTACCATCAGGATAGAGAGCAAAGGGAGTGTGGTGCCCAGCTCCTCTCGCTGCTCAGGAACGCCAACAAAAAAGGTGATACAGTAGAGAGGTCTTGGAGATTATTATGAACAACGGATGGTAGTTTGCATGTAGTGTTTTGTCTACGGAAGGACACCTTAAACAGACCTAACAATTACTGGACTCCGATCCCCAGTCACATATTTAAAATGTGATCCACAGGCCATGATGCTGTTATCTGAAGAGAGAAGTTCTTGCATACAGAAAGGTGGCCTGAGCAAGTCTCCAGGCTGCCAGACTTTTTGTCCTGATCACTGTGAGCAGAGTATGATCTACACAGTAAGCTGAGCCACTTTGCTTGTGGGCTTACAAACTGGGATGAGAGAAAATGGACTGTGCAAGGGAGGCTCATGGGAATGCTCAAATTGCTCCAGGACTCCAAAGTGAAACCCCACAGGAGCCGGAGTCCTGTCATTGCTGTGCCCAGCTCACCCCACCATGATGGATATGGCAGCATGCTCAGAAATGGGAGGATGCACCTTCTCTTTTGCATTGCCTCTCAGTTCTTCACTGACATTTACACTACCTTTGAAGATGTTCGTTACAGAGAAAAGAAAAAATTACAATCTTCCATGAAGGTATGAGGAACTCATTTTTTTAAATTTCTTTTCATTCTTTTCCTTTTTCTTCTCTGTTCTTTCTTTCTTCCCTTCTTTCTTTCTTTCTCTCTTTCTTTCTTTTCTTCTCTCTTTCTTTCTTCTCCTTCCTTCCTTTCTTCTTTCCTTCCCTCTTCCATTCCTACTTCCTCCTCTCCCAAGACAACCTTATTTTCTACTCCCTAAGAAGGACTCTAGGACCTTCCCAAACAATTTCCAAGCTGTATAAAAACTAGCACGGCACATGAATAGCATCTCTGATCCAGAGTTGATCCATAAAACATTCTTGAAGACTGCGAACTCATATAGGCTAACACAAGTCTCCAGGGCAATCACCAGTATGCAATGAAAATCACTATTCTGAATTACAACCTGATGTTGCCTGTCCCACTCCTGCCCCTGCAAGTATAGTTGGATTTTAGCATACACTTCAAAGTTATTGTTCCTTCTGCTTTCTTTGGCACAGCAACACTCATATTCAGAGAAAAACAAGGCAAAAGAACAGCTACTGAAACACACAGCTTGGTGATGGGCATGGCACAGTGATATGCTGACGGTGAGCCCCCAAGCACTGGGAACAACAGGTCCCACTGCCAGCAGCATGTCCCACTCCCGCTGGCCCCTCAGCAGTTACAAAGCAGCACACTATGAGCAGGAAGGTGCTCTGGTTATCCATCTCACAACTCATTTAAACAGTAAAAGCACAAACAGGCTTGATTTTTGTCACCGCTTTTGACATCAGCAGATGTCTTGTGGGCAGTAACTGTCTCCTTAATATTCCCTTGAAGCAGTTTTGTGCTATAGTATACTACGGAAAAGATAATTTCAACAGAGGAAGGCTTCTTCCTTCACAGAATAATTTCCCTACCCTGTATCATGTTTATGTTTAATAACACTGCATATTTGGGGCATTTCAGAAACAGCATCTCATTAAAATAGTAAACTAGTCATCAATTGTGACATTCCATATGGGATGGGATAATACAAAGATAATATAAAGAAAGTATAAATTTTAAGCCAGTCTATCAATCAAGGGAAATTCTAAAATTTTAAACATGTAAAAAAAAGGGAAAAAAAAGTATAAGTGTATGCACCAGTCAAATTCAGCCCTATCTCAGGTGTAAAATGAAGCAGTGCTAACTGTAAACACTACTTTTAATTTGTATTGGGAAAGGGGACAAATCATCGTGTAGAGAAGCAACTCCACCAGGGAGCCTACAGGAGCTTGGTCTCTTTGTGTCCCACCTACATATCCATCTCTAATTTGGTGGAATGTGGAATTTTCTGGTTAAATTCAACTTCCATGCTCTCACCTGATTACCATCTGTTACACGACAGGAAGGATGATGCATGCAGGCTGCTACATTTTATGCTTTAAATGGACACTCAATTCACAGCTCCCATTTGGCACCAGGAAGCAAATTCCAGCCGCCACCAAGCACATAAATCCACTTGAAATGTGGCATATGTGGCAAACCAAAACGCAGCAAGGAGTACCATGGATTCAGATGTGTCATTTGTTCTTTCCACCAGAAACTCTTTGCACGTAGAAAGATGAGGGATACACACAATGTTAGAATTGACTAAGAAAAGACAATCGTTCAGTGCTCTGGGGATAAGCATAACTTTCGATGATGCTTTATGCTTCATATGGATGTTAGGAACTTCATGATAGAGTCTTTTCCACAATCTCAAATATCTAACAAGACTGCAATGTGAGCAAGCCTGCCTGAAAAGGCTGGTGATGTCGAAGGCTCCATCTGTTTCTCATTCACAGCTCATATTGTCAGGAGACCAGGAATGCCACTCTCCCACCTTTTCATACTCTCACACTGCTTTGCATCAGTAAGATTTCACATTTGTGGCTCTGCTTGGAGGGGAATATGACAACACACTTGTCGTGCTTTCCCTCTGTCAGCACGCCTTCTCCACAAACAGCAGACAGGCCTGTGGCTGTCCATGTTTTCTGGAAAGGCAAAGTCCCATGGGATTATTTTCTATCTATCTGCTGTCTTCAGAGGTAGCTTTTTATTTCCTCTATTTCTTCTTCATTAGTGCTGAAGTCACAGAATCATAAAATCAAATAGTTTTGGTTGCAAGTGACCTTAAAGAACACCCAGTCCTAACCCCCTGCAGTGGACAGGGCTGCCACTCAGAAGCTCCGGCTGCACAGGGCCCCATCTAACCTGGCCTTGAACACCTGCAGAGATGGGGTGCCCACAGCTTCTCTGGGCAGCCTGTGCCAGTGCCTCACCACCCTCTGAGTAAAGAATTTCCACCTAACATCTGATCTATTTCTACCCTCTTTTAGTTTAAGCCACCTCCCCTCATTCTATCACTATCAGACCATACAAAAAGTCATTCCCTCTCCTGTTTATAAGCTCTTTTCAAGTACTGGAATGGAGCCCTTAATCAGTTTTGTTCCTTGACTTCCTCGACTGTGTCATAATTTATCTTTTTTCTTCAGTTTACTTTCTTGACATCTCCATCTTTCTATGCTCTGTTTGAACATGATCCTGCTGATCAGGGCACCTGAAATGCCAAGTACCAATGGCTACGCTGGAGTATACTGGAAGTAGGGAAGGCAGAGTCCAGAGTCACATGGGAAAGAATTATAGAATCATCTGAGTTGGAAAAGACTCCTAAAGGCCATCTGCTCCAAAGCCCCCCAACAGGGAAACCTACAGCTCGATCAGGAGCTCAAAGCCCCATCCAGCCTAAGCAACCTCTGCCAGTGCCTCGCAACTCTTATTGTAAAAAACTTTTTCCTGACATCCAGTCTACATCTCCCCTCTGTTAGTTTGAAACCATTTCCCCTTGTCCTGTCACAACAAACCGTGCTAAAGAGTATGTCCCCTTCTTTCTTGTAAGCTCCCCTTTAAATACTGAAGACACTCTCAAGTCTCCCTGGAGCTCTCTCTTCTTCTCACTGAATAGCCCCAGCTCTCTCAGACTGTCCTTGCAGGGGAGAAGTTCAAAAGCACTCAAGGGCTTTCAACATTTCCACTTTGGAGTGCCCAGTTTGACATGGTTTGGATGGCTGTCAACAGTACAATCTCCCTACTACTGATTTAAAGTCTTGATTATCAATTAAGTTATAGAAAGTTATGTCACTCCAGAGTGAATCTGAACTGTGGAGTGGAGTTGGTGTGAACACACTCAAAGGTGTTTGGGTAACTTTCATTTAGTTTGGGATTTCTGGACAAACTGGCATCAATTCATGGTATCAATTCATAGTTCAGAGCAAGCCTAAGTGCAGTAAACTGGACCAAAGTTCTTGTTCCTCTGTTCTGTTGTTTACAGATTTCTGCATTTCACTCCATCTTAACACATGCATGAATGGATGTAAAGATATAAACAAGAGGGATAGTTCTGTTCCCCTGCAGCCCTCAGATACAATGAGAGTAGGAGGCAGGCCAAAAGGCATTTAAGCCATTGCACCATACAGCTCTCATTCCCATCTCTGCATCACACCTTTCCTCCAGTCTGGTACATTTGCTATTTAGGGACATGAAGCAAGAAATAGTCATGGTTCCGAGACAGAGGTGGTGCAGAAAAACTGTGAGAGAGTGGCAGAGGAACGAGGTAAGAGAAATATTATAACCCCATTAGCTTTTCCAGGAAATTTATCTGGTACTAGACACTATTGTAAGATATTCTCATAGAGAGCAGTTATCAGTTGTTGAAGAGCCACTATAAATTAAATAACTAGTGAAAGGAAATCCAAATCAGTGAGAGAGTATCACTGCTGGGTATTTGCTTAATGGAGTTAAGATAAAGAGAATTCTAAAGACAAAGCTTCAATTCTGAATACCAGAAGCTCAAAGAAACAGAGGTAAAAGAAACTTAATCGCAAGCAGCACCTGTAGGCAAAGAATGCAAATTTGCTCCTGAAATGGCTACATAGTAATTGTTAAAAAGAAAAGAATTCCTGGCTCATCTAATTATCTGTTGTGCATAAATATTATGGAAGGGCCCTGGGGTATTACCAATTCATAACCAAATAAAAAATGATTGCCTATAGACAAACTTCTGAAGTTCATTTATGAGGGCAATGTGACTTATCAAGAGCTGCATGTTTGCTTTTCCAAGTGCCAAAGTAATAACTAGAAACATAGCCTTTGAAAGTGCATCCTTCCTTGACAGAGAAATCCATGGTGATGACATTCTTAACAAATTCAGTTCATGGTACTGTAATATTTGTCTAGAAATACTTCGGGAATTGCAGTTAGCTTCATCATTAGTTAATTCAGTGCCATTTTCGTGTATCATCAACACATTTTACATACTCTGCTGGATCATAATTACTTTAGCATAATGGAAAGCTTTTCTATGCATTCATTTCCCAAGTGTCTTTCAAACACAACAAAGCATACACAAAGATCAATTTCTTGGGAGCATCAACGTGCAAGATGAAATTCCTAGTTCATGATCTGCAACTACCTTTCTTGTCTAGTAATGCAAAATCTTAAAATGAATTAAATGTCACAATAACGATTGTTCACAAGGGTGGATAGCAATAGGACAAGGGGGAATGGTTTTAAACTGAGACAGAGGAGATGTAGGTTAGATATTGGATGAAGTTTTTCACACAGAGGGTGGTGACGCACTGGAACAAGATGCCCAGGGGGGCTGTGGAAGCCCCTTCCCTGGAGGTATTCAAGGCCAGGCTGGACGTGGCTCTGGGCAGCCTGGTCTAGTGGCTGGCGACCCTGCACTTGGGAGGGGGGTTGAAACTCGATGATCTTTGAGGTCCTTTTCAACCCAGGCCATTCTATGATTCTATGATAAAAAGATCCTTGTCTCATGGATATAGCAAATCATTAAGAACTAGGACTTGAAGTTCATATTCTAGAAAAAGGCTGTATGGGAGAGGAAATGAGGTTAAGGCTGAGATCAGTAGTAAATAACTGTGGGAAACTTCTGGTCAACTTCTCTAGTACTGTGAACAACTTCTGAAGCTTGGTGTTTTGTGTAGCTAACATCGACACAAATACCTTGGGTTTAGTGGAAGGGGAAGGCATTAGTTCAGCCACACAGGAGATAAAAGTTGCAAGTTAGAAGCAGAAATTAAGTGATGCAAAATAAAATAAAAATATCAGGCATAAAGCAGCTGACTGTGAAGTCTCGAAGAAAAAGCAGCCCAAATTACCACAAACAAAATATGAGCAAAGAAAAAATCTATCTGCCAACACCAGAGCACTTCCTGGCAGCTGGAGCAGTTTATCTCTCTTTTTTAATTTGGCATATTTCAGACCTGATTCTGCAGCAATTTACTCATTCGTACTTAAGCCACGTTGCAGTTCCTGTCACTACAGCAATAGCAACAAGTAGGACAAAGAGGAGCTTCATGCAGGAGGTTCTGACGTTCGCACTTAAGAGTGCATGAAGTCAGGGTAAACTGACAGACGTAACCTCCACTGAGAGGGTGGAAATATCTCGTAACAAAATGTGGTGGAGTCAGTGTTATAGATTTATGTTAATTTTAAACAAATTCTTTCTTCACACTTGCACACAGAAGTGGAAAAAAAGAGAAGGTAAAGCTGAGCAAATACATGGTTACGCATGCCCACTGGGAAGCTGTTTAATTGGAGCAGTTACATTTGATAGCCAGAAGAACAACATAACTGCATATGGATAATGAACAGGCAGCACAGAAAGACTTGAAAGAAAATCCTGCTGCCCCTGCTTTGTTGCTATGACAGCGTTATGAAAAATACTAGGCAAAAGATAACACAAGGAGCAAACACAGGATGTGAAAGGATATTGTCTGATAGACAAGCTCAAAAATTCAGTAAGATCTACTGTCTTCAAAAAATCATACATATATATATACCAAAGCTGGTGTGAAAGAAATGCAGCAGAGAGAACTACATGTTCCTGTTCGGTCCTCCCGGAAAACAAAAAAAAAAGCAATTGGCAGTAAGGCTTTTTGTTGTAGTCTTCCTTTTCATCACCAAAGAAATATTCAGAATTCATCTATATTGTGTCTTTCTATCATCCTATCTAGATTTTGGTCTTATCTTTCATGTGCTAACACTATCCTCAGTAAGAGCTGAGCAGTCCTGACCCTCACTCAGAAGGATTAGTTATTAAGCACTAATTTTGCAGTGCAGTCAAATATTCTGAGATGTTGCCAGCACAACAAACCAATGAAAGGTAAGCCCATAGATCAAACACTTTTCTATCTATGAAATTAACTATGCCAATAAATCATTACAGGCAAGTGGCTACTTAGGCACGGGACCCAAGAGAGAACTTCTTTGCTTTATGTACTAAATAGAATCATATAATCACCTAAATTAGAGAAGAATCATAGAATCATAGATTAGCGTGGGTTGGAAGGGACCTCAAGGATCATCAAGTTCCAACCTCCTTGCCACAGACAAGGTTGACAGCCACTAGATCAGGTACTAAATCATGTTGCCCAGGGCCCTATCCAACCTGGCCTTGAAAAATTCCACCAACAGAGGGCATCCACAACTGCTCTGGGCAATCTGTACCAGCACTTCACTACCCTCTCAGTAAAAAACTTCCCCCTGACATCCAGTGAAAATCTAAAAGGCCTTCAAGATTATCAGTTCCAGCCACTAGCCTTACCTACTGAGTCCCATCACTAAACTATGTCCTTTAGTGCCGTATCCATGTGTCTTTTAAATACCTCCAGGTGGGGACTTCACCACTGCCCTGCACAGCCTGTTCCAATGCCTAGCTACTATTTCTGTGAATAAATTCTCCTAATATCTGATCTAATCTTCCATTGCCACAACTTGAGGCCATTTTCTTGAGTCCTATGACTTTTTAGGTAGCTGCAGGGAGCGATGAGGTCTTTCCTCATCTTTCTGTTCTACAGACCAAACAACCCCAGTTCCCTCAGTCTGTCCTCAATAAGTCTTGTTTTCTGACCCCTTCACCAGCTTGGTTGCTCTTCTCTACACATACTTGCGCAACTCAATATTCTCCTTGTAGTAAAGGGCCCAAAACTGAACACAATACTTCAGGCGTGATCCCAGGTTGGGTTGGCTCACCTGCAGTTCATAGTCCCAGCTTTCTTTTTGCACTCAGACTTCATGTGATGTATAGCACAGTCCTCTCCTCTATACTGCTAGTGATCACTTCAGATTAGGACTGGTCTAGGGAAAAGCTCTAAGCATCAAACTAGAGAGTGACACCAGGACAACAGTTCCTCAAGTCTTTGTTGCATAGTGGCATAGTCTTAGGAGGAAAGGTACTGTAAACTGTTTCCCTTCCCAGGAATCATTTGGAAATATGTCAGGCCAAAGTAGAAACTGAATCCGGGACTTTTGCTGAAGCTTAATAGCTACAAACCTCACAATGGTAGTCAAAAAAGCAACATGGGCTTGTTTCAACATCTCAAGGGAAGAGCATGAACACTGCATTGTTTTATAAAGAAGGATATTGTCACCTATAGAGCCTGTGGCCACCAACTTGGCAGAAATGCTTGCCTGAAGCTTTGTGTTAGGTGTCCATGTCCATGTTTCAGGTAGGTGCAAGACTTCAGGTCAGCTCCAGTCAGAGCATTTCCTGAGATGTCCTCTAGCTACATCCCAGGTACTTCACGATGAGGGAGTTCTTGCTGAGCATGATACTACTTTGGCTTTTATTCTGATTAGGGTTTCAGTTTAACGTCTTCTGGTGATCATCTAAGAGTGTAAATCTCAACTAATAAATCAGAGGAAAGATCAATAAACGTGAGAGATAAATGATATCAAAATAGAAGTGTCTATATCACTCCAGCAAAATTTAATAAAAGCACATGAACGAACATGGTGCTGTAGACATTGTCCACTGCAGTTCAGTAAGGTCTGAGCCATGCCCTAAAAAATATGTGAATTTATTTTACTGCCACAGGTGAAATACGATCCTCTCCAGGTTAAAAAACCAAACAGGAGGTCACAATGATCCTGAAGCAGAAGTTGTAAACAAAAACTACCACTGGGATCTGACCTGAGTGAATAACCAATTCAGAGACATAAGCACAACAGACCAATGAAAATTTGATCTTCTCGCCTTCCTCCCCCCCCCACACACACACACTCCACCACATCATTCTTCTCCCATACATAACATGCACTGATTTTGCAGAAGGCTTTTTCTGAAGCCAGCCCTGCAGTGAGAGCGCACAGCCTCAGCGCTGAGCCAGTGCTGTGCCTATGGTCTCTGTGAAATGCAGGCAGCAAGGCAGCAGCATGAAAACTTCACAACTTCAGATGGCTGAGCAAAGTCAGCCACGCTGAAAGACTCGATCTTTTCTGTTCATAAGGACCTTGTTCTTCTCCGCGTATGACAAATGAACTGAAAAGTCTGTCTTGTCAAGCAGCACATTCTTTTGTCATATGCCATCTAGTTTCACTCACTTATCCTTGTACAGATCCCAATGACTTGCAGTTGGCTACAGCATATCTTGCAGAAAGACCTCCAGTACTAATTTGCAAACACAAATGAAAAATTTGCTGCTTCTGAGGCTAGTTCTTTCCTAATGACTAATCGCCTTCTCTGTTAAGAGTGTACATCTTACATCTCTACTGATTTTTAATTGAAATTTTCATCTGAATGTTGCTTCTGGTTCCAGCAGCATTAAGCCAATTAATTACCAGGGCTCTGATCCAGTGTGACAGCTCCTATGTGTAACGAAGAAATCCACAGCATTATGAAATGCAGAAAACTAAATGAACAAATTTTTGTTGTATATCAAATCTAGTGGCACCTTGAACTGAGCTGACAACATTCTAAGGACAGGCATGTGACCATTAGGATTTTTCAGTCTAGTATCAAGTATTCAGGAAGGCAAGTGTTAGTAGAGATCAAACCCAAAGAGAGAACTTTCAGTAAGAGTTCAAAATCTGCATGCTACAGAAAAAGGAACAAAGGCAATGTCACATGAATGTTTTAATTTCAGGATGAGGCTGTAAGGACAACAGTTGCCCCTTCATATGGTTTAAAGAGTTTCAAAACTGTCTTGGAATCTTCCCAGTGCTCTCCCTGAGTACTTGGCTAGAATTTCGCAGTTCGTCTTTCTCACCAGCCTCCCCATCAATTTATTCTGCAAACATCATCCCACAGCAGGGAGGTTGGAGATCAATGGTCATTAAGATCCCATCCAACCTAAGCCATTCTATGATCCCTGAAGGCAATGAGGACCAGGCTGGATGGGGTCCTGGGCTGCCTGATCTGGTGGGTGGCAGCCCTGTCCACAGCAGGGTGTTGGAAGTAAATTATCTTTAAGGTCCCTTCCAACCTAAGTCATTCTATGATTCTATGATTCTATGATCAAGGAAAACTAGCGTTAAACCCTTAGCTCTAGTTATGCTAATTGATTGTGGAGGTAAAAGTTGTCTAAGCCATGCTTTCCTACAAGGTTTTTACTCACAATGAATCTGCTGTCCTCACTTTGAGGTCTGTCTGCTGGGCTCAGCGTGCAGAAAATCATAGTCCCAGTGGATCCTAGAGGTGTAAATGCAGAGAACTGCTGAGTGCTGAATTCCACAGAATGTAAACATGTACGAAACTCCTCTCTGCACCCTCTCAAAGCACAGACCATGAGATTGTAATTAAATTCATCCTCGTGACAAACTCTCCTCTTCTCCAGCAAGGAGTCAGCTTCCCCGTGCTTTGCTTCAGGATGGTGAGAATGTCATGAAATGTTCTTGTTCATTGCTAAGCCTCACACTTTGGAAATAGTTTAAGTATCTGCTTAAGTCTCCCCAAAACCGAATTGAAGTTAAGCAGTTGTGCATATTGTATAATATACATATTATATAATATATAGTAATAGATATTATACAATATAGTAATATATTGTGGAAAACAAGGCTGTGTTGCACTAACAACTGTAAACATTGTTGTTAACAGAAAATACTGACATTAGCAATGTTATAAGCTGAGGCACTGTCATTAATGAACCTCATCAGTTCACATCTTCAAAGAACAATGCAATTAGCTTTTTGCAGAACAACTTGGTGTGCAATGCCAGCAATGTCAGCTCCATTTATGACAGAAATGAGTTTTCAGGAATGCACATGCACCTTTTGTGATGGCTTCCTGTTTGGAAGTCCCGGCACACACACATCCCAGCAGCAATGTCTGATGAAATAGTAGAACTAACAGATCACAGTGAATGGATTCCAGGTAATTTTGTGCACTGATTATGCATGCATTTCTTCTGTTGCATTTCTGAGCCAGGTTCATCAAAAATAATCCAGCACATCAGCCACAGGATACATGCATGGTAGTCATCAGGAGTTCTTTTCTCTGAAACCTGGACTTGCAACATCAAAGCCTGTTATGTGCTACCTCTCTTTGCAGAGATCAAGACACAAGCAGGAAATCTCTATAGAGGTCCAGCCAATACCTCTGACTCACAAAAAGGACATGAAATGTTGAAAATACACTGTCAGTTCCAAGGCTGCGAAAAGCACCCATTGGGTCTGCTTTGTTTATGCACTGTCACATAGTTGAATTGTGTCTCTGTGTTAGGATTTTCTCCTTCACAGCTCCAGGTAATGCCTTGCTACAATTTAACGTGTATATACTGTTGATAAAGACTGTAAGATGTTTGGAAATCTTTCCACTTAACAGTCAAGCAAGAGCTTTAAAAAATTCTTCTTCACTCCTTAAAAGAAACTTAATGACAAATTGAAAAAAAAGGAGGAGGATCATTTTCCATAAATGGACAAAGTTTCAATTAACACACTGATGAAACAAGTCAGAGCATTCCTCACATTGCAAGGAAATGATTTCACATTTATCCAGACGTGTGAGGTTTAACGCAGAAAATCTCACAGTCAAGGAGATATCAGAGTAGAAGATTAAAAGACCACCACCACATGCTCCAGAGCAGGAATCAATATACAGAAGATACAGCTCTATTTTAAAATCAGCCATTCAGAGGAATTTGAAATGCAATTCTTCTGCTGTCTCTTCATCATTTAAAAGCTATATTCAGATTTGAGCCAGTCATATTTGGATCCCTTCACAGCTGTTGGAGAGAAAAGTTAATGTTGAAAGTGACTCATCTTGCCATGTGGGTGTCTCTAATACCTTTAGCTCATTATGTTCTCTATAGAATTTTTTAACAGATCTTTCAATGTGCATGTGCACATGTGCACACACACATATACCACATGAAGTTCAAAGAGTAATATTGTACAACACAAAAGTGTGTAGTTCCTTCTCAGATAGCAAAAGACTTTTATGATGGCAGGAAAATACCATGCAATCTGGTAAATATGGGGACCAAAGCAGCACCATGATACCCCAAATTTATCAGCAGGAGAGGCAAACCCTTTGCTCTTCCCACCCCTAACCTGGATGGTTCAACATGGTCCAACTACACCCCTGGCCCAGTGTGGTACACTGGAAACAAGATCAGCTTGTCTGAAGTTTTTAATTTCCAGTCAGCTGCAATACTGCCTTGCATCAAATTCAGCAATTTTGATTATTTATTTGTTCATTGTATCCTGAACAGTATTTAGGGCACTTATTCTTCCAAAAGGAAAGCTGAGTGGAAGAACTCCACAGGGGCTGTGACATGAACTTCACAACTTTTTGACTCACACTCATTTACAAAGAGGATGAAACAGCTTGTAAGAGTCAACATGAACCTACTCCACCACATCCACTGCTGTTACTTGCTCTTTAAAGTTCAGCCAAGTTTGTTGAACTGAGTAAATGAGAGAAATGCAAACAACTCACAAAACCTCTCCTGGTTTGGCAGCAGTCCATTTGCACTTTCACTGGCTCACCAAACGCAAATGATACTGGTGTACCTAAATAACACCTTTTACCAAGGTACAACAGGTAACAATACCTAAAATGGGAAACAAAAGCACAGAAGCACAGAATCATAGGAGTTGGAAGAGGCATCTGGAGATCACCTAGTCCAACCCCCTGCTAAAGTATGTTCCCTACAGTAAGTAACACAAAGAAGTGTCCAGGTGGGTCTTGAAAATCTTCAGAAAAGGAGACTGCATCACTTCTCTGGGCAGCTTGTTCCAGTGCTCTGTCACCCTCACAGTAAAGAAGTTCTGCATCATATTCAGACAGAACTTCCTGTGCTCCAATTTTTGCCTGTTGCCCCTTGTACTCTCATTGTGTGTCACTGAAAAGAGCATGGCCCCATCCTCTTGACACTTGCCCTTTAGATATTTATAAAAGTTGATAAGTCAATGTCATTTTCGTATTCTTCAGGAGTGCTACCTTATTACATCCAGTTATTCTGGAGTTTTTTTGTTCAGCTCCATGCCTGCAAACTCACCTTCGTGTCTTCTCCTCATCCCCTCTCTGGGAACTGTTGCTTTAGAGTAGGACTTAGCAGCAGGATTAGTCCCTGTTTCTGCACAAAGAAAGTTGCCCTCTGCCACACATATGGGACATAAATCCCTTACTGGGGATCTATAGCACACAGCTGGGGATTTGAGATTTACTTTGGAGTTGGCCTGGACTGGCAGGTTGTCTACCTCGCAGATGAACTCAAAAATTTTTATGTTACTCCTGAACTGCAAATGTATATGATTGTAGAATCATAGAATCCTTAGAGTTGGAAGAGAACTTTAAAGGTCATCTAGTCCAATCCCCAGCAGTGAACAGGGACATCCACAGCTATATCAGGCTGTCCAGCCTGGCCTTGAAAGTCTCCAGAGACAGGATATCAACCACATCTCTAGGTAACCTGTTGCAGTGCTTCACCATCCTCACTATAAAAGACTTTTTCTTTATGTCCAGCCTAAATCTACCCTCTTTAAGCTTGAAGCCATTTCCCCTTGTCCAGTCACCTCAGACCCTGCTAAAGAGTCTGTCTCCTTCTTTCCTGTAGCTCCTCTTTAGACACTGAAAGGATCATGAAAAATTTATGATTCATAAAAAGGATCTGTGTTCCTGTCCCTTAACTCATGCTTCTGGCACTGGAAGTCCTCAACTAGTCTACATTAAGCTTTTGGTAGAGGTTCAGTGAGACTCATCATTTGGGAAGAACTCGGAGATCAGTACCTGAAATTTCTAAGCAGACAGCAGAAGACTCCCAAAAGAGAAGCCTTAACATGGATAGATAGTACATTGAAGACTGTGTTCAGGACAACCACAGAAAGCAGCTCTGCACTTGACAGCTCAGTAGTGTCTGATAATGCTTCTATTGAATGACTGATTATTATTATAATGCACTGTGTGGTACTTCCAGCTTGGGCTCAAGGCTGCCTAGCAAAATAACAACTGATCAGCTCAAGGGGATTTTGCTGGCTGCTTTCACTGCCCACATTTCTACAACCTGACATGCTTCTGCATCAATGCAAAATGCCATCAGCTTCCTTTTTTTCCTGGAACATGGCTTTCATTCACAGCCACAACAGCATATCCCTTCCAGCTGTTGGCTTGATTTACTGAACAGGAAGGGTAATGGCACTTTCAAGCAAATTTTCCCACAATGCCAGCATAGTCTCGGACTGGCGCAGCTACTGACCACAGTCAAGTGTCCCACCAAGGACATGGGTTTACACAGCTCTGAAGCAACAAAACTAGAATTTTGTGTGTGCTCACTCTGGTGAAGATATGTCCTTAATATAAATGACTGTCATTCTGTAAGCTACAGTTTTCAGCAGTAAAAGGAGAAGCTAAATTTGTATCAAATGTCGAAAGGCTGGAAGCTAAAATGGTTGATCTGGAGACAGGATATTTCTGAAAGTAAAATTTGTCCCACTCACAGATGTGCCCATTACACAAACGGGATTTTGCTCTGTTTTGTCATGGAGCATCTAAGGTAAAGTTACATCTTCTTTTGTTGATGCTTCTGTACTGAACTGCAAGCTGTTACTGTGTTGCCTGGAGAGTGGGACACTCTCAAGTGGTCTACTGAGCTTGCTGTTGTTACAAAGCAAGGAATGAGAAAATCAGATTGGAGAACCTGAAGGGAAAAGTATCTGCAGGGAGGTGTTGAGGAATGAAGAAACAGCCCGGTGAATAAAATCCTAAATTCCTACACAGCAGGATTGATGTGGCTCATAGAAGTTAATTTACACTAGAAAAATGAAGGCTTGGTTTCAGTTCTGAGGGATAACAAATGAGATAACCAAGAATATGGCAACTGTTGATGGAGCATGAAGAAGGAAGGAAAAGTTCATACTAAGAGGGACAAAAGTCAGGCAGAAGTTAGTATTTCTAAGGGACTGCTCCTCTCCTGTCTAGTTTGCTGAATGTGGCTGGTGATAAACTGCTTCCCTACAATGCAGTAATGCAGGAGGTCTGGCAAAGAGACTGGGCAAGGTCAAACTACTGGAACAGGTTGTGAAATCAGACTATAAGGAAAAACAGCATGTGGTAAAATAGCAGCCATATTCAGAGCAGATGTATCGAGGAACTACACTCTACAGAAAGGCAGAGACAAAGATAAAGTCAGTGGGATGCATCAGCAAAGGAACCGAGTATAAAATGTAAAGGTAGAAACAATGGCGTGGACATAACAGTTACTGTCTCAGTCTCACTGGAAAATAAGACAGGAAAGAGAGATTTTGCTGGGCTGAGAAATTGCTGTATCATGTCATGATGACATCTGACATAAGTATTTAGGTAATTTTATTAGATAGAGAGCTTTACTAATAACTGCGTCATTAAGCACACTTCAATGTCCTAGATAAAGACTGCAGAATAAGTGTGATGAGTAATAGGAAGGTCAATTACTTGAGATGGCTCGGGTGGCTGATTTATCCACCAAATAGCCAAAAATAACCATCAGGCTGTATGCAATTTTGAATTGGTCTTGTAATTGTTGAGATCATTTTTAGAAGATTTGGTCATTAAAAATAAATCCCAAAGACTAGGAAAGTGAATTTGTCTTAAATGGAAGAGTACATGAAAGTAGGTCTGCAAGTTCTTCTCTGAACTTCTCTGAACTTCTCTGAACAGAGCATTATTAGAAACGAAGGAAACTATTTAAATCATCTGATCCTGGAAAGATCTATATAATGACTAATTGCAAATAATTCTGCTGTTTGCTTGTAGCTAACTATTAATGGAGAAGGACATTAAAAATGCTTGGGGTGTTGTACAAAAAACGAGAACTGGGCAAAATTCTAATCATCAATATTCAAGAATTTGAATTCAGAACTGAACAGATACAAGGCAGCACTGTTGAGGTGGCCAAAGCAAAAAGTTGTTCAGGTTCTGGGAAAAAAAAAAAATGACTTGATTTTTGTATTTATGCAGACAGAAGACTGAGAGGTAGGATAAACCCAGAGAGGATAGAAAAAATATTTGTATACATATATACAAAAAACAAGAGAGTTTAACAACACATGAAAGTGGCTGACTCTAGGAAGCTCTCTTAACTTTAAAGGAAGAGGTTATGGAGCACACTTTTGGTCAATGCAGGGCACAAAACCTGGCTAAAGGTAACACAGAGCTCAGCCAGCTTATCCAACATGGCTACAGCAAGAGGAAGTGACTCCCATGCCCTGCAGGGCTCTTCCTGCCCACTGCCTGTTTCCAGCTATTAAGATATCACAAGAAATACAGATGAGATTATAAAAAAATGCTGAAAAGCAGGGCAAATTGGACATCTTCCTTATTGCCCTCCATAAATCAAACTGTACATTTGTGAAATAATAGCAGAGGAAACTGAAAACAACTTAGGATCAAAGGTGCAATATTATATGCATGATTTTGCTTTTGATGCAGTGCAGGATTCTGACTATTAGGCTGGTACTGTTGACAGTTGCGTGGCATTGATTTTTTTTCTGTCTTTCATAGTACCAGAGTCAATTTCCCTTTTTTGCTGAGGCACAGAGCTTGCTAAAGCACATGGGCTGAAAGGGAAGAGCTTGGAGTTGATAAAATACACCCCCTCTGTCATCTGAGATGTCTTCAGTGATGAGGAAATAATGCCTCAGCCCTACAGCAGGAATCCTGTGATACTACTGCCCGCAGTGCCAGTGATGGCCTCAAGCATCAAAGAATTTGTCTGCAGGGACCCCCACTGCCTGAGGCATTTACCTTTGGATTGTGTCTACACACAGCCACCCTGCAACCAGCACCCTGCAGACACAACCGAGCTGGCGTTCTGTTTGCTATGTGGGATACTGATATAACAGTATGTAGAAGCTGAGAATTCAGGAGCAATCTCAAAACCTTTCTGGGAAGGTGGGGAAATATTCAAGCAGACAGCAAATGCTGAGCTCTGCTGATACCTACTCCTGCTGCTCTGTGGGAAGCTCAGGTTCAAGACAAATCTGCGCAAGCATAACACAAGAAAACATGCTGAAATCATGCCTGGTAAACAAGAGGTATGCTAAACTGGAAAATAATGGACCAAAACAGCTGTGGCAGAAACTAGACCTAAATAATGAGCAAAACCAAATAGCATGTCACTCTCCTTCTCTTTTAGGGGCCTTAAAATATCTAAAATAGAGGAAAATCAAAATAAGTACAAAGACAATAGAGCAATACTTTATCATATTCTCATGGCTGCTAGGCTGCAGTATCCTGGGGCACTTCTGCTCATCAGATATTTCCCTCCTAGAGCTCGGAGAGGAAAACTTTAAGCCATAGCCATCAGCTTCACCTGCATCCTGAAGATCACCCAAATATAGCACTCTATGACACTCTATTGCTTCTTTCCATTATTAATAACTTTCTCTCCATAGTCTGTTGCTTTGCTGCCTGCTGAGAAATAATCTGGATCTGAGAATCAGGAGAGCATCAGCACACGCTCAGATTGTCTGACCAAAGAGACAACAAACAGCAACACTGTAACAATACAGCCCAATATGTATATTACATATACATATTATATATATGCATATTTAACATAACATAACATAGCATAGCATAACATAACATAACATAAAATACAGCCCGGTACTTGGAGGAGTTTGTCAGGTCTTGGAGGTGCTGAAAGATCTTCTGCTGTGCCTGCCAGCTGCAAATAAAGAGTATACTTCTTGCCCTTTTCTTTAAGTTGTACCATAGAACCGTAGAATCATGAAGGTTGGAAAAGACCACTAAGATGACCTAGTCCAAACGTCAGCCCATCCCACCATGCCCACCAGCCACATCCCTCAGTGCCACATCCACATGGTTCTTGAACACCTCCAGGGAAGGTGACCCCACCACCTCCGTGGGAGCATGCACAGCCCCAGCTCTGGAGCATTGTGTAACTGTTATCTTTAACCACTTCATTCAATTCTTTCAATCTTCTTTAGTTACAAGATTAACTCATATTTTCTTTAAATATTACAGTATCCTTGTTTTTTTGTGGGGAAAAAAGAACAATGAAGATTTACTGCATATTTCACAGGCTAGCAGTTGATTCTTACATGCCTTCCAAGTAGTTCCTCTCATTTTGTTTACATCTTCGTTTCATCTGTCTTTTTTGCTTCTCTCTGGCAGCACCGTAGAAGATATAGCTTGCTTTGTCTCACTAGTATTGTACTATTTACCATTCAAGAATTAGTATTTAAAGTCTCCACTAATTTAGACACAGCAGACAAACCCAGACAGTGGAAAATATGAGCAGAACCTATATGGAGTGTTCCTCAGATTGTTCACAGCAAGACCAAGTCTGCAAAGAGGGGTAGTCCTACCCCACTGACTGAGGGATCTGAGATGCTGGCATTCAAATCTCTACCTGCCTCACAGCTGTCCCACCTCAAGCTTAAACCTGAATATGAGCCTAAGAGTGACAAAAAAAAAAAGATTTTATGCAATTCTGCCTTGTTTACTAGAGCTCCACTGTGCCCCAGAAGACCACATAGCTGTTTACTATGACTGGAAATGTATGTGGCCAACAATAATGTCTTGCACCAGCGGGTGACAGATGTGTGTTTCATGACAGTGGAAAACCAAGGGGTTATTCATTTTAATTATTATATTTTAAAGCTCTGAGTGTCTAAAAACAGATTAGTTTTGTTTTGCTTTTAAACTGAAATAGAGGACAGTTTGTGACAGCTAGAACAGCAGGTGGCTGGTGATCGATTCATTTTAAAGGAAGATGACTAATTCTCTCCTGTCACACATGAAATCTATTTCAATATCAAACAAAGGGTCTAATTTTGAGGGACTGCATTATCCTCCAAATGCCTGAACCCTGAGAACTTCATTTTCAGCTTCACTCAAAGTTCTCCTTCCAACTCATGCGCAGCTTCTGTACAAGCTTCATAGGAGATTATGACACAAACTGCTCCTTTGAATCAGGAAGAGTCATATACAAATGCAGATGTTTTAAATCTCATTAATTCTACTGAGGAACGTGTAGTGGTGATTACAGCATGAGCTTCGGTTAAAGTCATGCAAGATGAAGGTGCCAGGTCCCAGTGCTGCTTAAATGGCTTAACAATTATAGAATCATAGAATCACCAAGATTGGAAAACACCTCCAAGATCATCCAGCTCAACCATTCACATATCACCAATATTTCCCACTAGGCCATGTCCCTTAGTACAACATCTAAATGTTTCTTGAACACCTCAAGGGTCGGTGACTCCACCACCTCCCTGGGCAGCCCATTCCAGTGCCTGACCACTCTTTCAGAAGAGAAGGATTTCCTAACATCCAACCCGAATCTCCCAGTGATGTAGTGATGCAGAGCAATCCTAAAGCATTGAATTTTTGAAACATTTTGACATTAGAGCACTTCATAGAATTGTAGTGATTTGAGTTGGAAGGGATCTTTAAGATCATCTAGTTCCAGCCACCCCGCTACAGACAGGGACACATCCCACTAGACCAGTTTGCTCAAAGCCCTTAGAACCTTTTCCCACATTTACTTTGAAAAAAGACTGACAATATGCTTAAGATCTTCTTCCACCCATCTACCCTGGACACCAGAAAGGCATCAAAGAATTTGTACAGGACCATGTCAGCTGGAACAGCCCATAGATTTGCATCAGTAATGTACCTCATTGAAGTCTTGGGGGTGAGTCACAGGGAGGTGGACTCTTATGATCTCTGGAACTCTCTTCCAACCCCTACAATTCTACCATTCTGTGGTGCCCCATCCTTTAGTTTTGTGTGGAGCACAGTGTGGTGAGATAGCCAGATTTGGCTCAGCTCACTTCAGTAGTTCAGAAGTAGCAAGTAAGACAAAAGCTCTGGTCCAATCTACACTGGGCTAGAGGTTCTTGATAGTTTGCATATCATTTAAAGTTTCTGATTGCACAGAGCTTTCTTTAGAGAAAGTGGTTTCTCTTGAAAACAGCAAGACAAGGAAAATCAGTTGGTAGTAAGTGTCTCTTGAGTACACACAAGCTTTTTTTCAGCAATGAGTGTTTTTCATGGGAAGAATAAAATGCATATTCGTAAAGCAAATTGTAAGCCAAGGACAGGAGAAACAAAACTTTTCTGTAATTCTACCTGAATAGACTTGATAGGCAAAACTTCCCTTCAGATGATGAATTGCTGGCAACATAAGAAACAACTGAAAATGGGATGTAAGCACGAGACATATCAGGCAGACATACCAGACACCTTTATTAGCCAATACAGCAATTAGTCCTGCCTAAAACTCTGCGTTTGATACATGCACAATTTGACTGCAACTGCTCAAAACATGAAGAAGAAACACCAGTTCTAATTCTTCTCCTTCCAAGTTATGAAGTACTTATGTTTCATCCTGAGATGATTTGGAATGCTTCTTACTCCCTTTTTATCTAATCCCACAGAGGCTGGGACCACAGTTCTTGATAAGCAATTTACAAGATGCTGACTGGTAAAAGTTAATAGACTTCCACCACTACCACTCTTGGCTTCCTGCCTGCTTTTGTCACCCAGCAGCACGCAAGGAAATCTAAACAGTGCAACTGAACTTTGGGGTATTGTTTGTTAAGAAAATTTTATATACTCAGAATGCAATCATTCATAAGAACTCTTAAAAAAAAAAAGAGAGAAAATAAAAATAAAAGGTTAAGAGAAATCAAACAACTTTATCTCAGCGGAGAAATTATTTCTGCAAGTAAATTGTGACACTTAAAATAAGGCTGAAGTAATAGAAGAATTGGGAGCGCCTGCAAAGGTCAAGAGGAGACAAGCATTGTTCCAGTGATTTAAAAGCATTATCTTTGTGCCATAAAGACGTATAAGCAGAGTGCTATGCAAAGCCAGTTGTCAGATGAAGTGCTTTCAGAAGAAAAGACAACATCCTTCAAGCCCCAAAGTGGTTACTTTTAGAGAAGATATTACTACACTGACCTTTCTGCCTTCAGCTTGAAGTCAGGTTACATGAGTGTAAACAATGAGAGCTAAGAAATGAGAGGGCAAGTGCTTACCCTCCCTTGCCTCACTGCAGAAGGATTTCAGAGACATGAGTGTTACATGGCTGTGTGCTTGGTGCTTCAAGGTAACAAGTGAATAAGAGATAAAAGGGTAACCTAGGCTGGAAGCATACTGTTGCTGTGAAAAGTGTCTCACATTTCCATTTTAAGTTTGATAACAGCAGCAGGCCTTGAATAAAGAGGAGCACAATATGGCATTTAAATAGAAGAGCTAATGTAATTATCTGTAAGCTGGAACAATTACATAAAAATCATGCAATAAAGAAAGAAGGCAAAGTACTCAGCCATCTCAGACGAATCAAAATGCCAGAAGAGACCTGACTCTTCATTACAGAGTGATGACCTGCTAAATTGCATTGCCAAAGCACACACAAGCCCATCACTGACAGCCTGCCCCTGCAGAGTGATGAGCAATCCTTCTCTCAACCCATACTCAGAAAGTAGACTAAAAGAGCAATGACATTGAAAGGCTTCATAAGGATCTGCTGGACATCACTGAGACTGCAGCAGAAGTTGATTAGAGAGGTTACAGGAGGCTTCATATTTCTCTAGTCATCTGAGCAGAGAGCAAAGTAATGGCAGATTGAGAGTGCTTCAATGAGGACACTCACCCCTTAACTCAAGGAAGCCAGTTTATCTCTTACATCTTTCGGTCTTTCAAAGAGTAAGTGCGAAAAGGTGCATACATGCTCAGGTGAGGCTGAAGCATCACTTTAGGCACAGAGGAGGGTGGTGTTGGAAAGTGGTCCTGGAACACAGCTTCACCAAGCAGGGTGCTGGAGGAGATAACTGGTTGGGGGCAACATAAGGCACCAAATCCAAGCTTCTACTTCTGCTGTGTGTCAGGACTTAGACAAATATGGCAGCATTGAAGTAAACCAGTTCTCTTTTTTTTCGGACCAACACAGTGCTGTGCCACAGCTATACACACACACTCAAAAATTCCTTGGGAAGTATGATACAGCAGTTTCCCTGCTCTGGCTCTTACGAACCTGAGGCAGCTATTTTAACAACAGTAATTCAAACGCAGATGAAATAGGACCATTAGGTCTTCCCACCTCTCCAGTCTGCATTGATACTGATGAGATTGGTCCTGGCAGCTTTAACAGCAGACCAAACAGTTCATCACAAAGTAGCACTGCTCCAGGAAAAGGGCAGTCCAGGCTATGCTGTCCCTGAGGATAGGAGGGAAGAGGCTTTTGTGATTACTCAAACAGAAGGACTGCTGATAATTAACTACAGGTTGACTATGGGTGTAGTGTGTCAAAAGTCAACAGGGGACTTAGACCATTCAGCTAAGACACATGCCTGATTTGGGCAACAATTTCATTCTCCTTCCATGCTTGACTCTCCTATCAACCTTGAGGGCTCAGGATCAGAAGAGAACTCTTTGTGTGCCCTAGACTCAAGCAAAACTGTTCTTGGACAGTTTTCATTTTCCACTTAAACAACAGAACCATTCATGCGTTGCTTTCATTTCAGGAAAAATCATAGAATCATAGAAACATAGAATCACCAAGGTTTTAAAGGACCTCTAAGATCATCCAGTCCAACTGTCCACCTATCACTAGTATTTCCCAGTAAACCATATCCTTCAGCACAACATCCAGGCGTTTCTTGAACACCTCCAGGGATAGTGACTCTACCACCTCCCTGGGCAGCTTGTGCCAGCACCTGACCACTCTCTCAGAGAAGAAGTGTTTCCTAACATCCAACATAATCACTTTAAAGTCATTGAAATAATTGTTTTGAATGGCAGCTACAGACTTGCACAGTTCATTGTGCATTAAACTACTGAGATTGTTAACTATGTCATTAAAAAAGGTAACAGAAATAAGTAAAGATCAGACAACTCCTTGAATTATTTAAGAAAGAGTTTTTCTAGAAATTTAAAGATACTTATGAGATACAGCGTGTTTGTGTCCTCAGCTACTGAAATGCCAAACCAGTCCCAAATGCTGAGATACCCGGGTACTCTATTTTCCCTGTAGAAGCTGGTATAGCAAAAGAGAACACCATTTCTACTGCAAGAAATAAAAATTATCCACCCAAAAATAAATATCCCATCCTCTATCTGAATGTGTATGGAGTCATGAAAGAAAAGGCTCTGGTCAGAATTTTGTCCTGTGGTCCAACTGTTAGGTATAACGAAGCAAGGGTGGTTTGTCCATGCAAACTCACTGATGCATTTCCCCTTGGTCAGGTAGCAGACAGGCAGTCAGACATGAAGACATGGTCTGTTAGTAAGCAAGAGATTGCAGAACAGAAACTCAAATCCAGTTTTGAGATTAAGACAGAATTTTCATTCCAGTTGGAGGAGAGATGAGAGCCTAAATCCATCAACATGTGATTTAAATCAGACCTGTCCTAGAACATTCTTCTGGATTTAGGCACCAGGAAAGATTGCTGGGCAGGAAAGAAGTGTCTGATTTGGACAGACTTGAGTGGATTTTAGGTTATTGTTGCTCCTAGAGCTTAATGTACTTTTTTTAAGTGATGCAGAAGTGATGAAGATGTTTCCTTTAACATCATTCCTACCTTGACATACAAGGCTTGATCAGATAGCCCTGAAAAAGCTAAAGAAGAGTTATCTTTCCCATCAATGCAAAGTACTTTGATTCACGTTTTCACTTTGCACTTGGACTGAAATTTTCTAGCCAGTGACTGTCAAACAACTGCAAAGGTTGCTACTATGGTTCATATGCCTTTGTACTTCTTTTTCAATCAGAGGAAAAACTGCAGCATTTTCAGTTAGAATTAATTTCACATTAAACACAATGCTTCTTATGTGCCTCCAGAAATGATAAGATTTCATTTCCATAAAAACACCCTCACTTTGGGAGCTTCAGAATGCATGCCAGCTCCATGTCTTTTGAATAATGAGATCACCATGTTTGGTATGCAAACATAGATTACAGCAGTTTAATTAAGACAGTTCTGGAAAAGTGCACAAATATTACAGCAAATGTTCAGGATTAAATGAAAGACAAATTGCGACATTTTGTTTGGATAACTTTTATTTTTGGCAGGAGATGATATGTCCTAAACAAGCCTGCATTCTTCCTGCTATTCCCAGAATGGATCTGTATTTAGAGGTGTAGATAAATGGGTTTTAATTACAATATTGGGCTAATCAAATGTAGCCAGGAGCCAGAGAGAAAGTAAACTGTACTTCACAGTAATGGCACAACTTTCTTTTCTATATGTATATCCAGTATTAGGAAGTCTGGTTCTCATTTGCTTTCCAGCACAGATGAAAGAGCCAAGCTGTTTATGTTGGAAGGGATTTTAATATTAAAATTCAAGCTACTGAAATTCAGATTTCTTTCCTGGGGAAACTATCGGACATTGGTATTTGGTTTTCTCTCTCCTACATCAGAAAAGAACAACAAAAAAATACTTCACTTTGACTGTTCTTCCTGATTTTGTTTCAGTTGTCTCATTTTTAATCAAATGAGTGTGATAATAATAAAGTCAAATTGAAATACTACAACCTTTTAGTAAACAAATATTTTGATGATTTCCCACAAATATTTTGACACAATCACAGCACACAACCACTGAAGCTCTTCTTTCAAATAGTATTTGCTGACAGAAAGCTGTTATATTTACAATTGCTTACGAATTCTGATTAGAAATTAACTAATCTGTTAATGATGAATGAACAGATGTATTTTTCCACCAGTAATACACACCCAAGGACCATCACCTAAGCACAGGAGTAAACTGGCTCTAGAGTGATGCTTTCACACGCAGGAGGTGGGGCTCTTCTTAGGCCAGTTCGCCTCTGTGAAGTGGGCTCATCCAGGAAGGATGGATGTTCACATAAGCATCTGGTCTGAGCTCTCCATCCTGTTTACCTACCTTCTGCTAATGTCAGTGCGAAGTAGGAAACAAACAAAAGGAAGGACAATTAGTCTCCTCCAAGAGTCTGAAAGATTCTTTACCTAACACACTTCAAGTTTCTGTTCTTTCTGCCTCAGCTGAGCATTTCTAAGTCTCATATTCCAACAAGCGTATTGACTACAACACACACTCTTCTAGTCTGTGATTGATTTTGTTGCTTTTAGATGCATTACCTTTACAATTTAAGGCCTACAGAGAACATAGCTATTATCTGTCACACCCCATTTACCACCAGTTTTTGTGGCCATCAGCAGTGCTACCTAAAATCAAGCAAAACAGCAAAGTCAACAGAAAAGAAGTCCACAAGATGTCCAAAGAACAAGCTAGCGACAAAGGAAGGATGAGGAAGGAAATATGGATTGGAGAAAGCAGGCAGCCAAATTCTCCTTAATCCTGCGCTGCCGTGTGGGAAATCAGTTCCTTGGGTTGAACAGGAACATTCACAAGGGATGTTGTATGACTGGATAAAAGAGAACAGTAAACTTTTTTACAAATCTATTAACAGTAAGAGAAGGGCTGAGGAGAATCTCCAGCCTTTGCTGGATACTGGGGAACATGACCACTGAGGATAAAGACTAAAGGCTGAGGTTCTCAATGCCTTCCTTACATCTATCCTTAATAGTCAGACCACTTATCTTCGGGGTACTCTACCCCAACCTGGAATTCTGGGATGGGGAGAAGAATAAATTCCCCCACAATTCAGGTGGAAACAGAGATCTACTACTCCATCTGGACTGTCAGAAGTCCATGGGGCTGGATGGGATCCACCCAAGGGTGCTGAGGGAGATGGTGGAGGTGATTGCCAAGTTCAGTGCCAGGGAAGGTTATGGAATAGCTTATCTTCAGTGAGACCACATGGCATGCAGAGGTCATCCAGGGGATTGGGCCCAGCCAGCATGGGTTCATGAAAGGCAGGTCCTGCTTGACCAACTTGATCTCTTTCTATGACTGGGTGACTAGCCTGGTGGATGAGGGAAAGGGTGTTGATGTAGTCTACCTAAACTTCAGTAAAGACTTCAATACTGCCTCCCACTGTATTCTCCTGGAGAATCTGGGAGCCGATGGCATGGACAGGTACACTCTTTGCTGGGTAAAGCACTCATTGGAGGACCACACCCAGAGAGTGCTGGTGAACGGAGTCACATCCAGCTGGCAGCCAGTCTCAAGTGGTGTTCCCCAGGGGTCAGTATTGAGGCCTGTCCTGTTGAATATCTTTATTGATGACCTGGATGAGAGGATTGAGTGTACTCTCAGTAAGTTTGCGGATGATGTCAAGTTGGCAGGAAGAGTTGATCTGCCTGAGGGTAGGAAGGCCCTACGGAGGGATCTGGACAGGCTGGATAGCTAGGCTGAAGTCAATGGGATGAGGTTCAACAAGACCAAGTGCCAGGTCCTGCACCTTGGCTGCAACAACCCCAGGCAATGCTATAGGCTTGGGCAGAGTGGCTGGAAGACTACATAGAGGAAACAAACGTGGGGATAGTGGTTGATGTTAGGCTGAACATGAGCCAGCATTGTGCCCAGGTGGCCAAGACCAGTGGTATCCTGGCTTATGTCAGAAATAGTGCAGTCAGCAAGAGCAGGGAGGTAATTGTTCCCCTGTACTCAACCCTGTGAGGCCACACATCAAGTACTGTGTTCACTTTAGGGCACCTCACTACAAGACATCAAGGCCCTAGTGCATGTCCAGAGAAGAGCAATGAAGCTGGTGAGGGGACTAGAGCACAAGCCTTATGGAGAGCAGTTAGAGGAACAGGGATTGCTTAGTCTGGAGAAGAGGAGGCTCAGAGGAGACTTTGTCGCTCTCTACTACTACCTGCAAAGAGATTGTGGTGAGATGGGAGTCAGCCTCTTCTCCTGCATTACTAGCGACAGGACTAGAGGGAATGTCCTCAAGTTGCACCAGGTGCTGGAATGGGCTGCCCAGGGAGGTGGTGGAGTCACTGACCGTGGAGGTGTTCAAGAAACCTTTAGGTATTGTAGTAAGGGACATGGTTTAGTGGGGAAGAGTTGGTGCCAGGTGAATGGTTGGACAGGATGACCTTGGAGGTCTTTTTCCAATCTTGGTGATTCTATGATTCCATGAGTCTATGGATCTCTCACTAGGGAATGCACGAGCTACAATGTTTCAACCTTTCACCTGCACCTAGCATAGGCATTTAACATAAGTGCTCAGACTGGAAGCATGGTCAGTACGTGGTGCCTCAGTGGGAAGGGGACACTTTACAGTTGAGATAGAAGTGAGGAACGGTGGAGGGCCTGCCAAGTGGACAGCACCCACCTCTCATGAGCTAAGAACCAATAGCTATGGTCACTGGCAGCACTGCCCAGTGCAGAAGGCAGAAGAATTTACTGAGATTTCACCCACAGCTGAAAGATGAAAGCAGGAAGTTTTCAGTGAGGGAACTTTCTCTGGTCATGTCCCTGGCAGGAGCTAGCACAGCAGGGCCCTAATCTTTACCGGTGTTCCTAGGTGTATTATATGAACATGATCAATCATTAATGCAAAGTAATAAAGTGAAATGAAGCATTGTTCGAGTTTAAATACTGGGAAATCAACAGGCACTAGAGAAAATAAAAGAAAAATTGTCTCAGAAAAAAATTCTAAATGTTCATTGACTATTTTTCTGTCTTTCTGTGTGGTTGGCATATCATATATATGATCCCAATGACTTATCTCATTAATGTCATGCTCAGACGAGCTCTGGTTGTTTCCACGCTATCAAGAGATAGTTGGAGCTCCACCACAAGAGCAAAGAAGTAGAAGAGTCCTCAAAGAAAATGGATTAAAATACTCAAAAAAGAAAAAAATAAAGTTTTGAATGAGCATAGTCCAAAAAGCAGAGTTGCAGAAAAAGGCCACTCTACAGGGAGAAAAACACATCTGTCCTGAGTTACAGTCTATTGTATCAGGACAGAATGCAGTTCTGCACTTCTAAGATACAGGAAATGTAGCCTAATTGATCCTTTCTGAACAGTAACAGGCAGGGATAATGAAGGCTGGAAGTTGCACTGAAAACAGCTGCTCAGAAGTGACTAGGACAAATATGAAAATGAGGAAACCTGTAGAAAAAAAAATATAATGATGAGGAAAAAATGATAATGAAACAATAATAGCTTGTATGTATCTAATGACTCTCAGCCCAATGGAGTCCAGAACATTTTGCAGCTTAATACGGAAACTAATTAAGAAAGGTCATTTTACTCAATACCAAAATGGAGCTACCTCCTGTGTAAATATCTGGCTGATAAAAACAGTTATTAACAGCAAAATAGCAATAGCACAAAACTGCTTAGGGCTGGAAGTATAAAATAATACCCAAGCCATCTGAAATACTGAGTAGATAAGTTGCTCACTCTACATTAATCTTTGGCTTGGAAAGCTGTTTCTGTCTCTCCCTTATAAAACGGTATGTTAGTAGGAACCCAGCTCTATGAAGCCTTCAGCAAAGATGCCTCTGCTTGAAATGTTCTCCCTGGTTCCCCTTCCAGGCAGCAATGGGGAATAGGTATTTTCAGGTCTCAATTCAAGTGACTGATGATAGACATTTATTTTAACTTGGGATGAATCACATACAAAAATTATAGTCATGTCCTGGCTATTAAGGGAGACTAAAAAGTAGTTTAAATGTGAATGTTACTACTGTTTGTTTCATTATTTTGGTCAGATGAAGGCTATTTAATGTATATGGATACAAGATGCATTGTGTGCAAGATACCAGACATCACCAGCTTGATTTATTTTTTATTTTAATGAAGATGAGAAGAATATGGCAAAATTAAAGCGTCTACAAGATGGCAAAGCATATGCTTTTCTGGTCATCATTTGCACTAAAGCTAATGCCTATCTTTTTCCTCACTCCTCATCTTCTTATTTCTTTCCATTGTAGCATTCTCTATTTGATTTCTCTACAAGTTTATGCTTTATAGATGGGTTGAGCTCTCTAAGTGCCAAATCACCGTATTATGGGAGAAAGAAGAGTTCAGGATGTTCAGAGAAATACAATAAAAATCACATCAACTGTCTTCTCTCTTGCCTTTTTTTTTCCTCTATTTTGAGTTGAAGATCAAAGCAGGGGGACCGAGCCAACAGCAAGGACTGCCAAGGGATTCAGATGTTCAGTGAAATAAGGAGAAACCTGGTAGGCACAGTTTCTGGAAGAAGAGTTACATTTAGCAGAAATGAAAGCTTTCTAGAACAAACTTCAAGGTCATTCAGGAATCAGCTGTGATTTTAACAGGTTATGTTATCGAACTGGATAAACTACATCTAGCCCAGCTCTACTTTAATGCTTCAGATCTTACTCGGCTAGAAATGAAGAATTACATTCACAAGCCGTAGTTTTCTATGTTCTTTGAATACAGTGACTTAGATAAACAATAAAAATTATAATGCTAATTTCCTAGAGAGGAAGTGAGAAATAGTAGCTTTAACAAATAGCATGATCCTTGGAAACATGGGAAAAGTTAATCCATTCTTAAAACTTTCTACCATTTTTGAGACCTACAATTTTCTCTCAGCTTTAACTTTTTTAAGAGTGCTACTTATAACTGAACATAAATGAAAAATTATGCTCAACACTCAGAAGAGGTAAAAATGATCACTGAGTACCTAAGTATTTCCTTCAAGTAGCTGATTCTGAAAATGCAACGTATTACAAAACAGTCTTCCTCAAGCTGTTTTCAACAACTAAAATGACACTTAAACCTTGAATTTTTTTTCCATCTACAAGAAAATCTTTTAGAGCTGATGGACAGTTTATCTTCTAAATATACATTTATGTATGTAAACTGTCCAGCAGTTAAATTATCCTCTTATGAGTCTTGATGGAAATGAATGAAACTCACAGTACATAAAGGTATAATTAAACTGAATTGCAGACAGAAAAGTAGGCTGCAAAGAGAAAACAGAAACAATGCAATGTGGAAGTCTGTCAAGAAGCAGTGTCATGAAGTTCCAACAGGATTTTTTTAATGTACTCATAACAGATGGTATGATAGATCCATGTCCTCTATGCAAGAGAGATCAGAAGCATGCAGAATGGTGTGTTTTCAGTTCACTAGGTTTAGACCATCTGGCTGTGGTGGGAGATTTTGAACTGAGCAAATCCAGGTCCTCACAGAGCCTTGATGAAAGAATCTCAGACCTATCTGGTTTCTACAATGAGTCCAAGCAAAAGCCACAGGTTCACCTTTGCCTCATTCTGCCAGTCAATCCCATCTGCCCACACTCTTCACTTTCTCCTTACACTTACACCCTGTGCAATCAGCATCATCTCTAAATAGAAATTACTGGTTAGGTCCTGCTTTACCTTTCTGAAGTGCTCTTACAAGCTTTCTTTATCACTTTTTACCTAGAAAAAACTTTGGGATTATCATCATCACCATTTTAAAAATGCTACCACCAAACTTTAATATATTTAGAGATCATGTGACCTGCTCAATGATAGAAAACAGTTTCAGAGGTAATATTCAAATGCAGGAGTGTCTCTCACTCTCCTCCCAGGATGAAGATGACAGTTTTTCCTTTTCCTGTTTGAAAATCAAGCGTTATGAAAAGAAATTAAAGCCATAATTAGCGCAGAACACTACTTCACTAATAATATAAGAACAGTAAGATCACGAAGAGCTAAGGTGTACACATAGGAAGTGGAAGAGTAGTCACATGGCCCTTGGGTTGAGTGAAGTTCATCTCATCTAGGTTTAGAGCTGAGATTCAGCAATAGGTTGCAAACACTGATGGCAGGACACAGCTCACTAAATGTAGGTCCCAAGTACAGGATGCAGCTGGTGGGAAGAGGAAGTCTGCAGTCCCTGAATTAGAGCATTGGCCACATGTTGGGACAAGTGCATCTTCTCTTTCCAAGCATCATCTGAGACTCTGGACAGTCACCTTGGGCCACACTCACAAGGGGATTTTGGCATCTAAAAGACATGCCCAGAGGGGTTACCATGCATTGCCTCAAAGTAGGATTCACAGTAGTTAGTTAGGTTTGGGGAGGGGTACAAAACCACCTAACAGGAAAAACCACTAAAGCAGAGGAAATTTCTTCCTTTAGATACAGGTGTCCCATGAAGAATTCACACAAAAAAAGCAACTGCTTCAGTCTTTTAGAAGAGGTTGGAGGGCAGTCCCTGCCATTTCCATAACAGACAGAAGTTAATTCCCATTTATCTGGAAAGCAACGTGCCATGGTACCACCATGAATCATTACAGATTTCTGTATTTCTCTCTCTACAAGACAGTTTTCTTGGCACAAATTTTGAGGAAGATGCCATCCTTCACTTGTGCCTGTGATAGAGAAATGTGTGTTCTCTGGTGCTAGAAAGTGAGAGCACTTCAGAATCTCAGCCTGTGGCCCGGCAATTTCAGTTCCCTTGTGTAAATACAGTGTCTGGGGCTTCAGCTCCAGCTCTAGCCCTCTGTGGGAAAATATCCCTGGGCAAAAACATATGCTGAGATTGATGCAAAGGCTGAACAAGCCACTGAGATAAGACATAGCTTTGCCTTGACTGTGCAAATTACCCATAGAATTGGAGTTTAGAAAACAAAATCCTCCCATAATGCAAAATGCAACAGTGACCCATAACACAGATCTGTTAATCTCAAACATGGTCGTTCTCCAAGGCCTACCCAAAACTGTGTCTCATGCTCTGTTTGCTGCACATAGGGAATGCACAAGCAGCGTTACAGCTACTGTTCAGCAGACCAACACAGTCTCACTATGAACCCATCCCAAGAGCCTTAACCCAGTCTTCAGCAATGGGATGAGTTTCCTTACAACATGTGTGTATCTGCAAATAGCAAGTCTGCTGCTGTAAACATAATGGTCTAAATATTTCAATTTAGGAGAAGTGGCATCATCTGTTACACCAATTACTGTATGCAGGACCACAAGACCTTCATCAGGTCTTTTAAGTCCCTCTCTTTTTTTCTGCTGCTGTACACAAATATCAAGTCAAAGTGTGTTGTCAGCCTTGGAGTATATTAATTCAGGTCAAAACTGAGATTAATGATCCTTTTTCCAAGAATATACACATTCTAGCATAGCACTTGGTCTGAAGGCCAATTTATCCATGCCGCAGTGTTCTGGGATGTCTGGAAAATTTTCTTGTATAATCACTGGATACTAACCCTGGAGAATTTTTATTTTGGCTAGAATTAGTAGTAGTTATTTCTGAATGATGGATCAGCTGCATTATACAGTTCGTATTTCTCATAAAACTTATGCTCATAAATCAAGAGGGATATAGTATCTTCTGTACTTCATCTAATGAAATATAGATCAGTCTGCAGGAAGATTTTTGGAAGTCAGTTTGTTGAAAGTCACTCTGTGTTTTTCACACCAGCTTTTTTTTTTAAATAAAAGAAAGAAAAGAAGAAAGAAAGAGAGAGAGAGAAAGAGAGAAAGAAGGAAAGAGGGAAAGAAAGAGGGAAAGAAAAGAAAGAAGGAAAGAAAGAAAAAGAAAGGAAGGAAGGAAGGAAG
>NC_034409.1:166371103-166439079 GCF_002078875.1 Numida meleagris
GAAGGAAGGAAGGAAGGAAGGAAGGAAGGAAGGAAGGAAGGAAGGAAGGAAGGAAGGAAGGAAGGAAGGAAGGAAGGAAGGAAGAATAGGCTATATCCATGAAAAAGGTATTAGCATAGGGATATTTCTTGGTGTCAAAGCGAAAAATTATTTTTCAGATATACACAGGCAAGTAACTGGTTCAGATCATAACATGCTACGGTAGTGGAAAGCAACGTCCTAAATGCCCTACTTAATGAAATCCTACAAACACATTAAGTACATTTGCTTCCCTAGAGTTTGTCCAACATGGAGGGTAAACTTGTAATGCTGTCAATACCTGCCGACACAGCACAGCTTGCAGGTGACTTATGAAATCAGTGAGTTATATTTACAAAATGAAGACGCCCAGCTCAGCACACAACATGGCTGTGAGAAACTAAAGATTGAAATGGCTTCAATTCTGCTCTGTGTTAGCTGTGCAGTCCTCACTTTAAGGCATCTTAGTCTCATTTGCCCAAGACTACTGCATTCAACTTGGAGTCTATGAGGATTAAAGACAAAGCAAGTCAGATCTCACAAGATAGATTCTTTTCATAGGAAAGATGTACACAGTGCAGCTGCGAGGTTGCAGCAGTAAAAATTTCACAGAAACAGGAAGTGGAGGTATCTCTGCTCTCTTTCCTGTCCTCCAAGAAGTCTGCTCCCAGTGAGAAAATCAGAGAGGAAAAGATCTGGCATTTAAAGTTTCATGTGAAACGTCCCAGAAGTCGTGAGATTCCAGTTCCCAATGGTTGATACTTCTGGATAAAAGGAAGAGACTTTCCACAACAAAGGTGGTGACACAGTTTGCACAGAGAAGTTGTATGTGCCCCAACATGGGAAGTGCTCAAAATCAGATTGGATGCAGGTCTGAGCAATGTGATTTACTGAAATCCTCCCATTTAGTAAACCCCTCATGTCTAGGGGGTTGAACTCGATGAGACTTAATGTCTCTTTCCAGTGCAAACTATTCTATTATTCATATACAGATGTGGCAGGGAATGAAGCCTGGGCTGATAACCCTGCAGTGCCCCAGTGCAGTCAGCTGGTTTGGGCTATGGTGGTTACTGTGGGCTTTTTGCAGGCACCACAAGAGCTAACAGCTGGCCAGGGTGCAGATAAAAAGGCAAGGACTACAGCTCAGGACGGAGAAGAGGAGATGGCAACCTCTGGGAAACACAACAGCAAAAGAGGAGTGGATGTGTTGAGGAAGGAAAGGAGGAAAAGAAGCCCCTAGTAGGCAGCATTCTGGTGCACGGCAAAGGAAGTATGTGAAGTCTAAAGCAGGCTGATGTCAACTATTGCAGGCCCATTTTACAGAGGGGTCAGTGGAGTGATAATAAATCACCAGAGCTATCATGCATCCCAGGAAAACATTATGGGATGGACTATGAAGCCACTGCTGGCACAGAGCAGTCCCTTACTCTGACAGTACCTCTGAACACTGAAGCAGAGATTATCCATACAGTAAAGTAACGCAGAGTAAGTAGCTCATCACAGCGGCTGGAAGCTGTAGAGGGCATGTTAAAGTACAGCTCTGTTCTCCCTAAATGACATAACAGATAGATAATAGAGTTTTCCTGAGAGACCCACTCAGAGATTATAAAAGAGTATATTTCCAATTAGCTGCTCATCTGAAAGGTGAGTAGTGGGTGCCACTCACAATCAGACTTATTAAAACAATTCACTGTAGCCTTAAATATGACATTTCTTGTCAAATTTAGATAACAGAAACATAATTGCAGTGTTCATTCCTCACAGGAAGTATATTCTTACAACAGTTTGGATGAAAAACATGTCCAAGTGGCTCATACCACACAAGTCCATGGAAATTTCTTTGTGAGGAAGTTTGGGAATGAATAATAACATGAGGATCTCCTTAACAATTATCCTGCAATTCGGTATTGCAGGAAACTGTTGAGATTTGGTCCTCTGATGTCTGTGGATCTTGAGGGATCTGTGCCTACTACAGATCACCATGCTCTTCTCTGGCTCTCTCAGAAGATGAAAATACAATCTGAGGACAATCCCTCTGCTCCTTGGCAATGACTAGCCATTATGAATGCTCAATAGACCCTGTCCAGCTGTTCAGGAGGACACCACTCAATCAGAAGTTTTTCTTGGAAAGAGGAAAGGGCAATTTTTCCTAACTCTTTCTACTTGGCTTTATCTCTTATCATTGACAGTTCTCTGAGGAATTTGAAAGTAGTATGTACTCCAGTGTTAAAATATGGTCCCCTCCAGTCTTGTCACAGCTTTAGAGTTCAAATCCTGAATCCATGTGTTTCTAAAGACTCTAACAGACGGAAAGTTCCTAGCTCTTTCCATTGTCTTCTGCTCTCCTCCTATTCCTGATGATGGTAAGCTCTTGACCAGCTATAAAAAGATGTCATCTTTTTATAAGAGAGTTCAAGTTTCTAGACTGAATGTAAATAGAAGCGTTCACCAGAGCACGACTGCTACCGAGAATAAAGAGCAGCATTAATGATCAAAGTTTTCCCTCAAAGAATTAAGTAAATGGCAAATGGAAAAAATGACAAGGCTGACATTTTAATAGAGAGCTTTCCTTCTTTTCCTTCTGAGTCACAGCTGTGGGTTGTGAATTTTGTTAGATTTATACTCAAAGGCATTTAACTTTTTTTCAAATTGCTCAGCGAAATGTACTATTCAACACACTTGCTTTGTGTGCCCATAAGCTATTTCTTTCTCACTTTTTGTTGTTGTTGTTGGAATACGTGATATTTATATTTCTCTACAGTTGTTCACTCTCCTTTGTAAATGCTCTTGAAAACCACTAAAAAAGAAAAAAGACAAAAGAGGAAGACAAGCTGGAAAGATCTCATTCTGACATTCCTTCATACAACTTATTACCTGTTATTGACAGAAAAAAAAACATAGTGAGTCAATATGATAGATTTCCCATGTGCTCTTTACACCAGTGCCAATTTGTACTCATCCTAAAGCATCTTTTTTGTTAGTTGTTTTCTAGCACCCTCTAAATATAGCTAAATGCTAATTATAAGTACCTAGGTCCTAATCATTACTAATTGTCCTACTCAATGGCTTGTTATCATTGCACCTAAAGCTGAATATGTATTCCAAATGGAAAAAAAAAAAAATCATCCGCTTTTAAGTTTGTTATAAACCTTGCCAGATTAGGGATAAAAAGCTTCATTAATATCCACTTATGTGACTGAAAATTGCTGGGTGTTCTTCACTACTGAATATTCCTATTGAAAAAATAAAAACAAAAAGGGAGAAATGCAGATGATGTTAAGCCTTATTCTTGATACAGAGCTTTGAAAAGCCATTGGTCAACTCCATGTTGCTTTGTATGGAGCTGGACCACAGACATACTGCATACCATGCTCATAAGGAATAAAAGACAGCTGTTGGGTATTACCAAACTTTCCACACAGGTTGAAGAGACTGCATGGTAGAGAAACAGTCTTAGAAAATTTTCCACGGACAAGTCTCAAGAGCTAAATTTTAATTTGTCCTGGAGAGTCAATGCCACTGAAATTTGTCATTAGTCACTTTATCACAGTTCATTGTTAATAAAATGAGAAGCTCATTCCTGTTATAACACATACAGGAACTGCACTGATAGGTTCATTTGTAATCTCTTCTCCGAAATAACCACTGGTGATCAAAAGTCACAGAAGTCGATATGCCTGAAGAGTCCAACACTAATCAACTGGATGTTGTAGGTGATCAAAGGCTGTCACTGAACATCACAAAGAAAAAAGAGGATTGCAAAATAGCAGCATGGAGAGTAGCATCTTAGAAACCTTCTCAATTCATATCATACTGGCTGACAGCTACGGATAATAATAAAGGGAAAATGGTAAGTAAATGTATAAATGACAGGAATAAACAGCCCTAAAGCTGGGTAATTCTAGGAAAATTTGTAACAAATCTTATACATCTGCTTAGCAATGAAGCACATGTGCATGTCACCTTGAGAGCAATGAGAGGCAACAGCAGTTAAGGACAAGTCCAGTGACCTGCATCTAGTTAGAGTGGACACTCACTTGAGGTTCTCTCTCTCACAAAGGGAACATCCCCAATGAAAGCCAACACACAATCAGCAGATGAGGAAACGATGTCATGTGACTGACATCACCCACCAGATCTTGAGTTTTTGCTGGAGGGTGGTTGATAATATGAAAAGTTTACTGCTATTTTCTGAGAAGTAGAATCGGTGCCTTCTGTTGGGGTTTTCTTTACTCTTCCTACACTTTATCTGGTCTGAGGACTACACAGGATTTAACTATGTTTCGCTTACTCAATTGTCACAGAATATAGTGTACTAACACTATTTGCCCAGCAATTTTCTGGCATGAATAATGAAGTTGCAGGAAGCCATATGCTTTTTCTAATTATCCATCATCCTCATTATTCAGTCACTGTATGATGATCCATTCCCAAAAAAATCCAGTTTAGCATTGAGATTTAGGTTCACTGAATGAATTTTTCTCAAGATACATTAAGATAAATTAAAAAAATAATAATTTAAAGAAAGAAATCTCACTGGAAAATTACTCATTTATTAAGATATGTTACTGAGATCCCTCAAGGACATGCAATTAAATGTACTGTGCCATGTGAAAAGTTACTAAGAAAGACTGGGAGATTCTGTCATTGACTTTTGCAATATCCTCTGATGCTTCATATGAGCGGGTATTCACTTTTTTGAAAAAGTGAAAATTACAGTCAGAAAGAAAGAAGGAAACATGTAACAAAAGGTGCTATTATTTTTCTTAAAACATTATAGAGTAGGATGGCCATGTTTTTACAGAGGGGATATACCTGAAGGCTCTGCAGATGTAGGCTTGGCCAAAAACCACCCCAACCCTGCCTTGCAAGTAACAGTGAAGTCAAGCAACTACTGTCAGCAGTCTACACGGGGCTCATAAACATTTCTTTCCTTTCTGTTGAGCTTTCCTCTGTCACAGTACAAAATCTGGTTCAGTGTGTCTAATGATGACTGACAGATTGATTGTTTTTATAAGAAGTGAGATGATTAATCTGACACGTTGCTCTGTAACAAACTGGCTGTGAAAGACTAGGAGAAGTTTAGAATGCATGTTGGAAATAATTTATGAAGAAGCACAGCTCATAAACACTGCCACCATTGATGCAGAATAGAGAGTGCTGTCTGGATATGTGACGCGCTTCTTCTACAAATGCAAGAATTTAACGAAGAGCCAAGTAGTACAGTACTGCTGGAAATGAACTAAAAGTAATTTTATGTGTCATTCTGTTTTTGTGAAAACAATAACCAGTCCCAATCTATTTTTTTGGCAAAGCCACTGAACTTCTGAGATGTAGCCCAAATGAAGAAGGCACACAAAAACAATTGTCAGGACACTCAATCAATTGCAGAAAGTACAGAAATAGCAACACATCTCCTGTCTCCAGCTAACAACGCTGGACAGAATTCCACAGCTGGTGGGCTGGATCTGTACTCTAACTTCCTTCACCAAGATGATAAACATCCTCAGCTCTGACTATTCAGGACTAATCTCTGACCATCTTGGAGATGGATAATTCCTAAATCATTCCCTCATCGCTGTGAATTGTGAAATGTGTGTGGCAGGTCACTTCATTCCAGTCCACAGTCACATCCCACTTCTCGCTGAACAAGACAACCATCTTAAGGTAACCACGGAAAGATAGTACTAAGAATGAGGTGGAAGAATGTGAGCCACATTCAGAAAAAAAATGCCTCATCCTCCCTCTACAACCTCACAATATGTCAAATCTCATTTCTTTCTTACAAACTAAAATTTCTAGTTTTTTGCAGGTATTTTGACATCCTTTCTGGTGACTTTGTAATAATGCACAATGAGGTAAACCAAATCTGACAGTGAAGAGGTGGAGAATACTGGAAGGCAGCATCAGAACAAATACCCAGGAAATAAGATTTCCATGGCTTCCCAATAATTTTTGACATCACTAGATAATATGCGGTGAGGTTATACAGAGAGGTATGAAAATATGCTGCATATTGTTTCCCCAGCACTTGCCATTCATCCTGTGCAATGAAAAATAGAGGAGCCAAGGCTGTGACACATGCTCCCTCTTCCCACCCAATGTGGGGAAAAGCCTATGCTAAGGCTGACTGGATGCCTCCTAGAGCCTCTTGAACCTATTCTCATCTCTTTGAATTCTCGAGTTTTACGCAGTTTCGATTCTAAGGAGAATGACAGATGTTTTCTCAGGTTTTCATTGAATAAAATCAGGAAAAATGTAGTGCATATGGTTACAGCAATTCAACATACGTGTTCCTTTAAGCTGTTGACTCACATCACCTTTGCTGCTTAGTGGCAGGTTGCCATCTCTCAAGAGGAAGAAAGTGTGCCATTTCTGCAGCATGGAGAACATCGCAGACGACACCAAGCTGGTTTGCAGATGACACCAAGCTGGCAGGAAATGTCGACCTGCCTGGGGGTAGAGAGGCCCTACAGAGAGATCTGGACAGGCTGGATCTCTGGGCTGAAGCCAATGGGATGAGGTTCAACAAGACCAAGTGCTGAGTCCTGCACTTTGGCCGCAACAACCCCAGGCAACGCTACAGGCTTGGGGCAGAGTGGCTCGAAAGTTGTATGGAGGAAACGGACCTGGGGGTATTGGTCGAGGCTCGGCTGAGCATAAGCCAACAGTGTGCCCAGGTGGCCAAGAAGGCCAATGGCATCCTGGCTTGGATCAGAAATAGTGTTGCCAGTAGGAGTAGGGAAGTCATTCTCCCTCTGTACTCAGCCCTAGTGAGGCCCCACCTTGAGTACTGTGTCCAGTTTTGGGCCCCTCACTGCAAGAAAGACATTGAGGCCCTGGTGTGTGTTCAGAGGAGGGTGATGAAGCTGGTGAGGGGTCTGGAGCACAGGCCTTATGAGGAGCAGCTGAGGGAGCTGGGGTTATTCAGTCTGGAGAATAGGAGGCTCAGGGGAGACCTTATTGCTCTCTATAACTACCTGAAGGGAGGTTGTAGTGAGCTGGGGGTCAGCCTCTTCTCTCTTATAACTAGTGACAGGACGAGGGGGAATGGCCTCAAGTTGCGCCAGGGGAGATTTAGGCTGGACATTAGAAAACACTACTTTTCTGAAAGAGTGGTCAGGCACTGGAACGGGCTGCCCAGGGAGGTGGTTGAGTCACCGTCCCTGGAGGTGTTCAAGAAACGTTTAGATATAGCGTTGAGAGACATGGTTAAGTGGGGTTATATTGGTGGTAGGTGGATGGTTGGACTGGATGATCTTGTAGGTCTTTTCCAACCTAGTTAATTCTATGATTCTATGATTCAAATATGTTTTAATTGATTCTTGTCACTTTTCAGGCATTTTGCTTTACGAGGCTTTTCTTTTGATCTCCAGAATGTTTCTCCTGGCTTCTGACAAGACACTATTTCTCATGGAGAGCTAGTCTAATATGACAGAAGACACTGGACTTTCCTTATAATACTTTATTGGTTGAACATGCCAACAGCAGTGGGGGAGAGAGTTCATCAGAGGTATGTGTCTTTCTGTACACTTTTTTAAGATTAGAATCAAAGAATCATAGAATCCTTAGAGTTGGAAGGGACCTCTGAAGGCCATCTAGTCCAACTCCCCTGCAACAAACAGGGACACTACAGCTAGATCATGTTGTCCAGGGCCTGATTCAGTCTCACCTTGAAAGTCTCCAGGGACAGGGCATCAATCACATCTCTAGGTAACCTGTTGCAGTGCCTCACCACCCTCACTGTAAAAGAATTTTTCCTTATATCTAACCTAAATATACCCTCTTTGAGCTTGGAGCCATTTCCCCTTGTTCTATCACCACAAACCCTGCTAATGAGTCTGTCATAGAGAGGGTTAAGAATAACAGTGTTGTCTGAAGCAAGAGAGAACAACTTCCCACTTTTTTAAGTACAGTTTAATTGTATCTTTTTTTACATGACTGCTTTGTCAGTTTGGGACGGCCGTATTTGACAAGAAGCCAACCTTTGCTTAACATGGCTTCTTTTTAAAATTTAAGAGTATTTTCATTAGGAAGGGAAAATTTCACAAAACTAAGCCTTTAATTTCTTTGTATCACTTTGAAAGGCATTGACATTTGGCAGACATCTTGATTTCTGCTGCAGCTGTTCAGTAATGGCCTGACAGCTAGTCCTCCAGTCAATGCAGGCATGTTCAGCCTGCAGGCCCCATGCATCCTGGCACAGCTGGCAGTATGGCCTCCCCCTGCCCTGTGCCATCATGGCAGCAGCTGTGCCCCAGCCCAGCCCTTCAGCAGCACCTGAACAGCAGTGCACTGCCAACACCGTCTGGGCTGGAACCGGGGCTCAGGGCATAGTGCAGTGCTAGGTTAAGGCATGGCAGATAAGCCATGGATTGTGAGACACTGGCTGAACCTGAACCTGAACCTGGCTGAGACCTGTGAACTGCAAAAACTATGCAGCCATGCTTTCCATTGTGATAAAAGAATTTGAGAACCAGTTTCAAGACTGCCAAAAAGTTACCCTTTTTTTGATATATTTGCAACTCCATTTTCAGTCAGCATAAATTCATGGCTTACAAGTTTTCAAATTGAATGCATAGAGTTGCAATCAGACATTCAACTCAAAAATAGAATCACATCTCTTAACCAGACTTTTCTCAGACCTATCTTAGTAGAAAGAAATATCCCTCGCTTCACAATCGCGCCTTATTCATGTCACTGCTTTTTGGCAGTACCCATATTTGTGAACAATTGTTTTCAAGAACGAAGAACAGGAAGAGTAAAATATCATCAGAAATCTGATGAGCACCTGGAGACCTCACTATGAATTGCAGCCACTGCCATCAAACCAGCCTGATAAGTTAGTCCCACAAAAACGAGATCACATATCGCACTGGTTTTACAGTTTTGTTGCTCTCTTTTTAATATGTTTAATAAAATAAAATAAGTTTTTTTACTTATATACGTTAACTACATAGCATATTTTATGAGGGCTGCTCTGAAAGTAGTACTTCCTTATGTTGGCCCGTGACAACAGAGGCGGGTGGTGGTATGGCAGTAGAGGTTGAACCTTCCCACCAATATCTCCCGTTATATTTTGTTACTGTGTGACAGATGGCAGCAGAGGGGCAGTCTGACAGAATGGTGTCTGATATGGAAGAGCATATGAAGAAAAGGTGTGGAATTAAATTCCTCCATGTGGAAAAAAAATTGTGCCCATTGACATTCAACAACACTTGCTGAATGTTTATGGAGACTAAACAGTGGATGTGAGAACAGTGAGGCGGTGGGTGGTGCGTTTCAGCAGTGGCAACAGCAACAGCGGGTTACCTCTGCTGGTGCAGATTGTTACAAATGTAGCATCAGGCTTTTGTTCATTGCTTGTGAAAATGCACAGCTAATATGCATAGATAGTAAGTATCCATCTCATTCAGTTAGCTGTGGAATGAAACTTGCTTCTCTGATAGTGTGTCATTCTCACTTCATTTGCTTTCTAATACTCTGTGCAAAGCATAGAAAGCCCCTAAGCAGGGCTCTTCTATGTTTGGCTCAGGGAACAAGATTGCCTCAAGCTGTGACAAGGCATTGCCAGTCACCCTGGATCTGTTCTCCCTGATTTTACCCTAGAGCTGTACTGAGACCTTGCTGGTCCTCCCCAGCTGACTTAGGTTTCCAGTATCAGTAGAGGAGGAGGTAGGGAGGCTCTAAAATCATCAATTTCCTGTTCTTCAGATTCTCACCTGTGCACTTTGCTCAAACTAAGGCAGTAGCTCCCGAAGAGTAATTGAATTTACTTGGAGATCCATTTGCCACTGTCTGTCCCCCACATCTCTATTCAGTGGGCCTGCTGGTAAGGCACTCAAGCCTTTTCTGGCTTTACATGTTGGCAAGAAAATAAACTTCTAGCAAAAGACAATGGAGGAAAGGAATCTCCTTTGCATCTGGGCATTTGTATAAATGCACATGTTGCAATTTCTCAGGAAGTAGCAACTCAATGAGAAGGTAACAATGACTGCTTGTCAACGGTTTATGGGTGTTCAGCCCAGTTCCGTGACGAATGGGAGAGGGGACCCACGGACCCATGCCCCGGGAAAGGGAAAAAGGGTAGGGAGATGGGCCTGAGAGCAGAAAACAGCGGCAACAATCTGAGGAGAAACAAACGAATTTACTAAATACGATATCGGAATGCAAAACAACACACTATAATACAATATAATTACAATTTAAGCTGATAAATCCCATACAGCAAGAGAGAATGTCCAAAATCAAGGTAGGCCTTGCTCTACTACCGACGATAAGATGGTGGGGGAGTGAGATGCTGCCAGGACGAGACATGGGCGGAAAGAGAAGGGACGAGGTCTCGTGATCTGCAAGTTTTTATCTTTTCCCTCTGGCTGGAAATAGTAACAGAGGAGCAAAGTACCCTGCGGAATGTAGTAGTCCTTCTCTTCTGAGAACCAGGTACATACACTACAAGATGTTATGATGTGGAATACCAATAACCGAAAATCATAAAACCATGACACTGCTTAAAGGGAAAGAGCTCTCTCAGCTTCCTCTCAGACACTTTGGGTGTCTTGGTTTTTCACTGTAGTTCCTCACAAGGTAAATGACCCTCACACACAACCCTCTCCAGTGTTGCAGAACAGTTGATCTACATCTACATCTCCAAGCTCAACAAGCTCACTTGAAGGGACATACTCACCCTGAGGAGTTGAATCCCAGCCCACCTCTGCCAGCAGTAGTACTCGGGTGGTGCTACTGACCTCTTGAGAACTGCAAGGTAATGCGTCTTAAACCACTTCTCTCTCATAACTCCTACATTTCTCTCTGTTTCCTACACAACCTTGGAGAGCCACAGCCTGCCAGATACAGTTTAGAGGTGTCTGGGATACAGACAGTGCCAAAAGAACACATTTGCCAACAAAAGACAGCAATTACACAATTCCCAATAAGATGACACCAGGTGACTAATGTGGAAGTTCATCTCATCCTCTAGATATAGAGAGATACAACTGCCCACATATATCTGCATAAGTTTTTTAAGGTGTCCAGGGGTGTTTTGTCTCACCATCAGTTTCTAGCCCAGACAGTCTGTCATGGTTTCATGATTTTTGGTTATTGGTATTCCACATCATAACATCATGTAGTGTACTGGGAGTTAAAGAGTTAATGCTCCAGTTCCGTGGATCATGGATAGTTCCGGGTAACTGGTTCTCAGAAGAAAAGAACTACATTTCCCAGAGGACTTTGCTGCTCTGTTACCATTTCCATTCAGAGGGAAAGATAAAACTGTTTGCATATCATGACACATTCCCTCTTCTCTGCCTGTCTCTTGTCCCGGCAGCATCTTGCTCCCCAGCTGTCTTACCATTGGCATTAGAGTAAGGCCTACCTTAATTTTGGACACTCTCTCTTTTTATATTGGATTTATTATCTTAAATTGTAATTATATTGTATTATAGTGTGTTATTTTGCATTCTGATATCTTATTTAGTAAATTCGTTTGTTTCTCCTTAGATCGTTGCCGCTGTTTTGTTTCTAGGCCCATCTCCCTACCCTTTTTCCCTTTTCCCTTTCCCGGGGTGCAGGTCTGCGGGTCCCTCACCCCATTCGTCATGGAACCGGGCCAAACCTGCCCGTAAACTGTTGACACAGTCACAGGTTTTCTGTAGGTCCTGCATCCTATTCACCAGTCCCTTTTTTTCCAGGGGAATTCTGGATGCCTCAGAATACATTAAGACCAGTGAATTGAATTCCTAATGTTTATAGACCACAGCTTGAGATTTCAAAACCAAATCATTGCTCCTCTGAGGCTTCTTCCCATTCCTAGCACCAGACTGCATTAAAAGAAACTATAGCTCTGCTTCACGGTGTGTCATATTATCATTTATTCTTCAAGATCAACAGTCACCTACTGTGCCAGGTTTTCACCACATTTGTGAGAGCATGTTAGTACAGCACCATTATGGACAGAGAATTACTTTTCTAAAACTTAAGATGTTTTTCAGACTGCAAATTATATTCGGTTTGTTTGTTTTTTCAGTTGTTTGTTTTGCAATATGCACAAAAACTGGTAGAGAATAATCACCCTTTCTTTCATGGTTAAGCTGCATGACTGAGCAGGATAGTCATGTGCCTTCTTTCAAACTTTTGTTTTTGACAAGGGACCTAAACACAATCGGCTATTAAAATAGTTTCAGTGCTCTATTTTTCAAACTGTGGGCCCATTTTCCCAACAGGAGAAAAGTAAGTAAAAGGTATCTTGCTTTTACCAAAGCCTTTTTTTAGCAGCATAGTTGGGCCATAAGCATAGGGTCAAACTGATAGGAGGAGTGGTCTCTATAACAAAAAGTCGTGCTTTAACAAAGGGATGCTGATTTTCTCATCTGACCTTTGCGTCCTTCTTGTGATAGCAGTTGAAGGAAATGTACAAGATTGCCAACGACAACTGTCTAAAATTTGCCCTTGCTTTTTCCATTTTATAATGAATCCACCCTCAAAGACTCAGTTTGTGAAATGACTGCAAGGTATGTGCTGTCTGGAAAAAAAAATAAATGTGCTAAAAAATATATGTGACATGGTATGCCTTATTAGAAAGATTTGGATTAGTATTCAGGAAAATAAACCTTACTACAACAACAAAACACACTGAATGGCTGCTTTTATCCCTATTGGAGACCACGTAAATGCAGTAATTTAAATTGAGCCTGTCTAAAAAATTGTGAGCACTTTTTCCTTTCACTACATAAGAAGCAAAGCTAAATTGCTGTATTTACTTTAAGTTCATTTTCCACATGATTGCACCAGATACAAGCCTCTTACAGTGACAAGCTGTGCTAGCTGCCAGGTACCCACCAAGGTGCTCTTTCATTCCTATTCCTCAGCAGGACAGAGAGAGAGAGTATGATGAAAAAATGTTCATGAGCCAAAATAAGGGCAAGGGAGTTCGACCAGCGGTTACCATCACAGGCAGAACAGATGAGCTTGGGGAAGATTAATTTAATTTATTTTCAACTAAAGATAGAGTAAGATAGTGAGAAATGGAAACAAGACTAAAATCACTTTCCGCTCATTCTCCTTTCGCTCTCAGCTTCACTCCTATCTCTTCTACCTCCTCCTCCAAGTATTGCAGAGGGATGGGAAATGGTGGCTGTGGTCAGTCCATAGCAGTCCATCATCTTCTGCTCTTTTACCTTCACTCACTTCCCCTCCACCTTGGGGTCCCTCCATGGGATGCCATTCTTCATCAAGTGTTCCAGCATGAGTCCTTCCCACAGGTTGCATTTCTTCAAGAATTGCTCCAGGGTGGGGCCACGTCACGAAGCCCATCCTTCAGAAGTTCCAGCATAGTCCTCATGGACTGCACCTCCTGCCCCACCACAGGCTCCTCTGCATATGCTGCATCTCCAGCCCGGGGCTGCTCCTGCAGGGGATCTCCATGGGCTGTGCCTCCTTCAGACCTCATTGACTGCTGCCCCATGGGTTCCGCCATGGCTGCACATGGAGATCTGCTCTGCATGGTGCCCATGGGCTGCTGGGGGACAGCCTGCTTCACCATAGGCCTCTCCTGGGCTGCAGGGATCTTGCCAAGTACACTCAATTAAACAAGATTTTAACTAATGAGTGCTAAAGACCCAAGTTTTTCCCTCACCTACAGCCCATCTTACTCTCATGCCTCATTGAGGCTCCCTCCAGTATAAAGGCCTGATGCACAAAATAGGACTATGTAGACTGATTAAAACTGAAGCAAAAGATGGCCAAAAACTCTCTGGGAGCATGTATTGAACTTATTTACACATGCAATTTTACATTAATTTCCTTCTTTTGTCATCTGTTTTCAAGGCACAATGCATCATATAAAGGTAAGTACTGAAAAAAGCCACCTGGCAAATATCAAGTTCTCGCTACATACCGCCTACTCCTGAGCCCAGCAGAAAAGAAATAGTCCAAAGCCAGCTAACACATATACCTAATGAAGTCCAGTACCCTAGTCACAATATAATTTAGATTCAAGATATCAGCAGGAGATTAAAGCAGCTCACAGTCACCCACAGAGAAACTTCCTCCATGAAGGAAAGGGACCTCATCTTCCTGGGCCATTTGACATGGGTAATGTCTTAGTAGAATTGATGGGAGTCTAATGTAATAACGTATAATAGGAGCATTTCTTGTGGAGAGTCATCTAATAGGTGTTCACAGAAGACGGAATCTGCACCTCCATTGCAGAAATGTGGCTGACTGTGATCCTTCTTTGAAGCCATATGCAGCCTGTTAGACCAAGTGTGACCAATACCAGCAATAAGCAGCGGAGATAAAGGTTTATCCACCAGGAGACACAAACATTTTCTATCACTAAAATATCTAAGAGCTGTGACAAGGTCAGCTAAGATGAAGGAAAGTAAGCAGGATCCAAAGCTGAATGTTGCCTGCATACCAGCAAAGACAGGAGAGTAGCATAATTCTGCAACAGGTGGCTGCAGATTAAGAGACTGGTTTGTCCTCATTGGTGCTGTGGTGTGGAAGGCTACAGGAGTCCCAGCAGATCCCAACAGATTTTTCTTCTACACCTTCTTGCAGGTTGGCTGAAAAGTGTTAAATCAGAATAGGACTGAAAATAAGCCAGCCCACAAACCTCAGGATTTTCATATGAAATTCCAGGAATTCTGGAAATTCTGGGAATTCTTCCCAAACTTGTCAGCTACTTCTGCTACTCTTACACAAAAGTGGGCCAACCTTTCTTAGCCCTGTATTTTGAGATAGCAAAGAATGAAAGGCAAACAATGCTTCTTTTCTTATAGATTCAGTCTAGCATTAGTATAAATTTTCTGCATTCTTTGATCTTGTTTCAAGTCACTGAGAAGCAGAAGAAATGGCAAGTCAGCTGGCATACAGTGTCAGCCCATGCTACAGTATTCCCATCTCCTGTTGCCTAAAGTAACCTATTTTTCCCCCAAAGAGAGACATAATTGAGGCAATAATACATCAAGATCAACTGTACGTTACACTTCAGCAATACAGATCAGTAAATTCATTTATGTTCCACAAAGTGTACACTTTTGATTGCTCTGTTGAAGTTCAAGGGTGTTTTTTTTTAAGTTCTGAGGATGAAGGTTGTGGCAAGCAGTTACATTCAAGGGGGCAAAGCAGCCATCTGGAAAAGGGATCTAGTTTATCCATGAAGGAAAGAGAGTGTCTATGGGGACCAAGCCAGGTAATGAAAATAAGTACACTAGTAAGTAGGGACCGTTGCAACCATAGCATATGGCTATGGAAGAAGGTTTCTTTGACTATGCCATCTCTTACATAAATACATATAAATACTTTCTTATTTTTCATAAAAAATCAAGGTATGTCACTGCATTCATTTTCATTCCCAAAGTGAGGAAAGAGAGAAAAACAACACATGACAGATGTTACTCTTATTACATAAACTGTTCTTGGAAGGTATTCAGATACTAAGTGATAATATCTACCAGACTCTACTAAACTTCACAACAGATCTCATGTGTGAGACGTGGCCTAACACGGAAGGTTGGTCAAGGCTTCCTTCGCATGCACTGCCTGCTCCCTGACTCAGTGGTGGGACCACCATCATGTATTGAGGACACCAGAGGAACATCTCTGCTCCAAGAGTGGACATGGTTATGGGCAGGTGGGCACATACACACATGGCACTGGAGTTGTGATGTGGGTGGTATTAGAAGTCTGTTACCTGGAGAAGATCAAGTGTTGGTTTTCTTACACCCTCCTGAAGCATGCTGACTCTGGGGGAAACATGTACCATAAGGCTCTGTGGAATCAGACTTAGCTGGTGTCCCTACAAGACCTGATTGAGAAAGGAGCCTCTCATGAACACTTGTCTACCATATATTAGAAGCTAAATAGGATTTGTAGAGAGAAGTCCTCTTATCTAACAGCTGGAAAACACAGCAAAGCTTCCAGGCCAACAGGCTGCATTTCTTATTCAGGACAGGAGCCACAGACTTAAAGCAAAGCACAGGCTTGAAAAAAACTGCTTTAAATTTTACATGTTAATATTAATCCAGCAGATTACTTCAGAGGAAAAGTAGCTGGTATGTGCTGAGCCAAGGAGGAGTGTTAACAAAATATAGCAAGGTCAACAGAGTGAAAGCCAAATAATTATCACCTGAGGGGCACAAACATTTTAGGGCTGGGAAGGAAGAAAACCATAATATGACATAGATTCCAATTCTTTTGTATTCAGCAGGACTTTGAATGTTATTATCTTTACTTGTCTTTTGAAGGTATCTTGCCATCGCTGAAAAGAAAACGAAAAGGAATTTAATCATGTCACTTTGTACAGATAAAAATAAAAGCTCATAATGAAATAAATCCTTCAAACCAGTGGGGCTGATTTCTTCTTCTTGACAATTTTTACGTAAAACAAACAGAGCTGATCCTATTTCATTGAAGTCAACAACAAAAATCTGTGACAGCTTCAGAAGGAAGATAATGAATCTCTGAATTAGGACCAACACTGTTCACTCACCTGTCCCGAACACTACTCTATCTGAAAGATCAAAACCAGTCCCATCTACAACAGGTGATTTTTACTTAAGCAATCCTTTATAACATTTATGGCAACCCTTCATACAGCTACTGTGGATAAAAATTTAATGCTGGTAGATACACAGCAGTTTGGAAGCAGTAGACTAACGTTCTTGCTACACTATCTGTCTTTCCTTTCTGTGGCTTTTTTGTTTGTTTGTTAGTTTGTTTGTTTATAAATTAGAATTTACTTTTTATCATGGAGAATGTTTGTGGCTGAGAATGTATGTAGATAAAAGTACAGCCATAATTCTCTCTTGCTAGCCTGGTCACTTGTAACATTCAATAAAATCACCTTTTCTCATCAGTCCCCATTTTGCATCAGATCCGTACACAAGGTCTGGGAACTGCCTCCAAAAGATGAGCTAGCACCTTCTCTCCAGCCTCATATCTTATCAAGATATTTTTCTTTCCAAAACTCTTTATCTTTCTGTCCTGAAAAGAACTGTATGAGCTTTGATAAGATGCATACTTATGACTACAACAGCTGAGGTTAACAACTGCCATAACAGGCTAAAGCATTAGAATAGCGTTGCCAAGTCTTGAAGAAACAGTATGGGGTTTTGTTGCTGGTCTTGAGATAGGATTGCAAGGAGGAAGTGGTTACCAACATTCTCATCCTGAGAATGATAGAATTTCATTTTATACACAAGTCAGAGGAGATTTGAATTTACTTTGATCTGATTTTATGGGTTCTCAATCTGTTGCTTTCTTAGGTCTTAAAGTCTTGCAAATTCCAATCTATCTATCTTATGCTAAAAGCCAGAGCAGTGGAAGCAAAGGAAATTTTCAGAACAGAAGTAAGAAATTTAAATCAATGCAAGAGGTCTATTCAAGACTGAAGCTAAACAGTTTTTAATCTAATTTTTTTTTAATTACATAAGAAAAAGTCTGGAGTGTCCTTCAGTTTCAGATGAAATCAACAGATTTTCTCAGATCCTCTGTTTTCCCAGATGAACTAATTTGCCCTTAAGTAAAAGAATATTGGCAATGTTTCTAAACACATCGCTGTCATTACCAAAACTGAAATTCCTAGGCTTCAGCTCAGATACGTCTTTCATGATCTTCACATATTCTGCCTCAGAATATTATACTATATATAATGATCAAGACACATATTGAACCAAAAAGAGAGGAGCAGAAGAGAAGAGATAAAATTGCATTTCATTACTTTGTGACTCCTTCAAAACACTCAAACAAGACAATCTTACCTATGATAACATACTGCTTGGATATGGTAAGTGTATGCCAGTCACCATATTGGATGCCAGGAAATTTTTCTAACAGTGTGAATGATAGATTTGTTTGGAATACAACAAAAAACAGTGTGCATCTACTTCAACATTTTGTTTGGGATCAGGAATGTGCTTTGAATCAAATCTCATGCTCATTTCAGATCTATATCTCACAGTAGTCTATGGTCTATGCACGGAGACTTACAGATGAGTTGAACCTAGTGGCATCTGATGAGATATGATTCATTCTACAGGATGATCAGGCTGTGGAGGTTGACCAGAGTTGGGTTTTCTCCATCCAAATTAAAAAACTTGCTAGACCACTGTCTCATTACATTCAACTCTTCATTGTATACTGCCAGTTTATTGTGTCTACTTAAGTTGTAATGTCCATATGCTCTCCTATAGACTTCTATTTTTGTCTGCTCTCAAAAATGAGATGCTGAGCTAGGTGGAACTAGGGTCTGACTCAGCTAGACCACCTATGTTGTAGGAATACTCAGTGAACTCCAGACAATGCTAAAAGAAAGTAATTTGCTTGTAAAACTGCTGACACAGCCCCTTCACCCTAGGCTGATCATTCCACTCTTGGTACCACCATTTCTGCCTCTTTCACAATGCATGGAATCATAGAATCAGAGAATTGCTTGGGTTGAAATGGACCTCAGAGATCATCTAGTTCCAACCCTCTGACATGGGCAGGGCTGCCATACACAAGCTCAGGCTGCCCAGGGCCCCATCCAATCTGGCTTTGAGCAGCTCCAGGGATGAGGCACTGACAGCTTCTCTGGGCAGTCTGTGCCAGTGCCTCACCATCCTGAGTGAAGAATTTCTGCCTAACATCTAAGCTAAATCACCCCTCCTTTAGTTGAAAGCCATTCCCCTTTGTCCTATCACTGTTGGAGTGTATAATTAGTCAGTCCTGCTCCTGCTTATAAGCTCCCTTAAGTTCTGGAAGGCTGCAATGAGGTCTCCTCGGAGCCTTCCCTTCTGCAAAATGAACAAGCGCAACTCCCTCAATCTGTCTTCATAGGAGAGGTGCTCCAGCCTTGTGGTCATCTTTGTGGCCCTCTTGTGGACTCGCTCCAATGTCTTTCCTGTACTGGGTCCTCCAGGCCTGGACACAGGACTCCAGATGGGGCCTCATGAGGGCAGAGGAGAGGAGAACAATCCCCTCCCTCTCCCTGCTGGCCACCCCTCTTTTGATGCAGTCCAGGATACTGTTGGTCTTCCAGGCTACAAGCATGCACAATGCAGATAGATAGCACTAAAATCTCAGCCACGCTCAGGATCTCAATCTTTGACATGTATGATTAACAACATCTTGAATCTGGAGTTGTCATTTCATTGCTAGTTTTGAAAGTTCATAATTCCAACAATTTTGAAATATTCTCTTTTCTATTTTATTTTTAAGGGTTCTATCAACCTCAAGATCCTGAGTTTTCCACCTTTCTTTAGCGGAAAAGAGAGCAAGAAAACAAAATTATCAACAGTGATTCTTTCTCAAATGACATACGCTTCTGAGTATTTTCACCAAGTTTGGCAATTGAACTGATGAATCTCAACCTGCAGAAGTGACCATTCAGTCTACAAAATAAATGGATAGAAATGAGGGCACAGATAATAAGCAGTTCCTCAGAAGTGTTTGCCTGCAGATGTTTTCCCCTTAGATTTTAAATAAATATTACCCATAAAGTTTTGTCCTCCTTTTCTTAAAAGCACTATTTATCACCACCAGAACATCCTTTCCCTGCTGCCTTCTAGCAAGATCTATGCTACTGTACAGTGCCTGAGACTCTGGCTAAGCTCCAGAATTTTACAGCTATAGTTCAGTACCAGGCACTTCAATGGATCAAAACATAAGTTTCAGAGAAAAAACAGACATTAGCTCAGTAGGGTCATTTTTTTCATACACCTCTTGTTCTACATGGCTTATGAGTTCCAGAGGCCAAAACAGATTTGCTATGCTAGTGATGAATAAGATATATATATTTTCAAGAAGACCCATTGGAGGGTGTGGGAGTGTGTTAATTTTGCTAAGTCTGTTTTACTGTAAACCTGCATGTTTCTTAAATCTATATTTCAATATTTTGCTATTCCTATTATCGTAATGTTAATGCTTAATTCCTGGAAAAAAAAAATACCTATATTAATTGTAAGGGAAATAATGTATTTCATAGAATCATAGAATCATAGAATGGCCTGGGTTGAAAAGGACCTCAAGGATCATCGAGTCTCAACCCCCCTGCTAAGTGCAGGGTCGCCAACCACCAGACCAGGCTGCCCAGAGCCACATCCAGTCTGGCCCCGAATGCCTCCAGGGACAGGGCATCCACAACCTGCTCCCCGGGCAACCTGCTCCAGTGCGCCACCACACTCTGCGCAAAAAACCCCCCCATTCCAAATTTGCTGTAGGAAGAGGAGATAAGGATTCATTAAAAATTAAAGAAAGTATATTTGATAAGCAAAAATGTGTTAGACGCAGTAATATTCTCATATCTGTGTAACAGATCTTCAAGACCTTTTGTATGAATTATGTTTCTCCAGAAACGCTGTTTTTCAAATAGTAGCTATTTCTAAATGCAGTTAAAAAACAATTTAAATATGTTATAAATTCTTTCTGATAACAGCTGCTTCACTGAGGACAAGTTTCCCCAAAACTTAATAACAAAGTCTTGATTCATTCATCATAATTAGCCCACAAGATATTAAAGGAAAGTGCATTCACACAAACATTCATCCAGACTTACAAGGAAGAGAACGATGAATATTATCATTTGTGCAAAGACAATTCTCAAGAAGAAAGAAAAGAATATAACGAAAGAATTGTTCTCTTACAACTATTATTATTTCTCCTGTTAATTTTAGTGTAAGAACATGGGTTGAACTTGTTCAAAAGCATACAAGGGTGAACATTGAAAAAGGAACAAACAAAAAACTAATGTTTTGTGAGAAAGCTCTGTCCTAGAGATCTCAAAAAGAAAACTCCTAGATTTACTCATCTAAAAAAATTCTTTTTTTTAAAGAAAATTGAACTCAATGACTGCAGTACCTCACAATTAGCTGAGCCCTCCAAAAAGCTTGCGGTGCTGCAGATGAATGGGTTTCTTTGGGTACTCCTTTCAGACCCAAAGTCATCCCATATCTGTTCTCTATATGTGCCTGAAGACTCCCTCCTGCTGCCCAGGGCTCACCTGGAAATCCTCCACCAACAGGAGCTCTCTTACAGAAAGAAAGCCATAGCAATGACTTTCATTCCAGCCCATGTGGCCTCTCCTGGAACACAATGAAGAGAAGTTCAGTGTGTCAAAAATCCCTCCTTCACCTCTGTCCCAAATCAGCCTGGCTTTTTTCCAAGAATCTCCACAAGATACTGGGATCTTTGTGATATTTGTTTGCTTAACCATGGAAGTGCAAAAAAGGAGGTCCCTTCCTTAGAGCTTCATGGGATACCATCTGCCCCCTGCTCACCACAACCACGATTTTCATTGAATTTAGCAAACTCTCCCCAAATCAGTATCAGGAGACTTTGACTAGTGGCACAGAAAGAGCACAGAAAGCTGACCTGAAAATAGCTGTCAGATTTCTAAAATAAACAGCTTCAAGCCACATATTTAAGATTAAAGATGCACAATATAGTGAATAGGATTCAAGGACAAAGCAACGATTTATGGGGCCTTCCAGCAATAGCTTACCCCATCTGCTTCTGGAATCTCAAGTTAAGCCTTTTCCTTCCAAAGCAATTTGCCAATTCTTCCGTTTCCACTGGTTCTAATACCTCAAATGCCAATAATTTCAGAAAGCACACACCAGTGTTGATACTCAACGTAACTAATTGAAGCTGCTCTTTATTTACAGAAGCAGAGGTCCCCACCTACTACTGATGCTCATACTTGGGTTATTAGATCTAGGTAATGTCAGTGTTTCTGATGGGACTTTGATCCAAGCCTGTCATCTCTGTCAGTCAATTTTGACACTGTGTGGCAGGAAAGCACCCAAAATTCTTCCAACAATGATATTTTATATTCTCAACTTCCCACATATAGGGAACTGTTACCACTGTAATTGTGATGAGGGCAATACTTCAATAATAAGTTGGGGGGCAAGTGTTTGTATGACATGAACAAATGAGGAGGAGAGTGAACAAAACAGGGGAGAAAGAGCTGTCATTGTGCCCAGAGGTGTGGATACTTCCAGGACCATGAAAGAAGAGGTGCAATGGAAAATAGTACTCAAAAGAATTGCCTTTATGCCTTGTTCCAAGATACTTCTGTCACTAGATTCAAGGTAGATTCATTTCTGCAGTACTTACTTTTTTTGCTGTGGTATTTGCTATTCTGAGGTATTTTTGCCAAGTTTTCATCAACATCATTTCAAGAAGAATGGTAAACAAAACATATCACTGAGCTCTACAGTATTCAGTGTTTCACCCAAAGATTTTTTATGAGATCAGATTGGATAAGATTAATAAAAGGTCTGCATGAAAAATAGTGCCTACACATTTGTTCTGAATGTGCAAAAATGGAAGAGGTGACAGAGAGAATTATTTTTAAGGCTGAATTTTAGCAGTGAGAAATAATTTTTAAAAAGGTATTAAAATGTTTCTCATTCAGCTTTTGGTAGCTAAAAATGAGATGCCTAAATCTCTGTTAATGTCTCTTGGCTCCCTGGAACCAGTGGAGAAAGGTAAGCATCTCCACAAGGTGAGCCATCTCATCCCATTCTATGCATGGGTAGGGTCTATCCCAAGCCAAACGCTTCTATTATCTGCAAACCCTAGGACAAGATAGCTCACCCTGGGAAGTTTCTGACTCTTCCCATTGGAAGCAGGGAAAAATTACAAGGTAGATTCTCTTTTAGAGAAATTTTCATGCTTTTGAAGTTAGTTGTTTTGCTTTGTTCCATTTGTCGTGTTGTATTCATTTTTCCTGTGGATCAACCTGATCTCAGTTGTTATAGGATACTCCTAAAAACCAAAGCCAGTGCAGTTCCTGGTTCAGAGTGACCATTTCTGAAGTGCATGCAAAAAGAAGACGGACGTGGAGAAGACCTGGACTCTGTAGCTGCTGCCAAAGGGCAGTCACAGGGAGCACCAAAAACACAACAGGGAGGAGGTCAGCACATGCATCCTTGCCATGCAGTTGCGCAGTCTTCTGGGTTACAGCTGGATAATATTCTGCTTTCTGTAGACAGCATCAGTATATCCTGGAGAAGTCCCCTGGTTTCTTCTACTAGCTTAAGCTGGTAATTGCAATAGATGCTCATATCTGCTCCTGAAATCTGGACAAGTTATTTAGGTATTTAACTATGCAGTTAGAATCCTAACTGTAACCACTCATCTTACTGAAAACTCTAGCATGAGCTTTAGCATTTTATTTATTCATGACTGGCAGTGATTTTCCCCGTAGGCTGGGGAGGTTAGAAGTTCAATGTAAGAGTGTGTCTTCAGGACACAGGCTTACTCCCACATCTGTAGCCCCGAAGCAGAAAATGTGCAAATGCAGAGATAAGTAGCAGACAACTGAGATAAGAGGTATGGAGCAGAGTCTGAAATTTCAGGGCCAGTACAATAAAGTAGATGCAAATACTGAAAAGGATGTTTAAATATTAAAATACATCATTATCTCATTTGTAACTACTACATGTAAAGTGATAAGGGTGATATTTAGCGAGCACAAAGAATGAAAAGTTAATGAGCGCCAGTCTGTTTGAATAGATTCTGCTAAATCTAAATTACGTCAGTACTAACAACTCTCTTTAAAAAATGATGTAATATACCACTGACCTGAATGCAGAAGCTCTTTCATTTAATTCATTTTAATTGTGCTATTTTCTACTGGAGGAAATAGGATTATGGAAACTGGCAGTGCATGGAGGAAAATTCTTAAAAGAAAATATAGTTGTCAAAAGAATTTAAAACGGAAAATGCACTATTAGTCCTGAAATTTTCTCAATGAATGGGAAAAAAAATCTTTCTCTGTTTAATTAAAAAAAAAAAGTAAACCCAGGAAGATATAAAATTAGACATGAATATGTCTAACTTCATACTTGCTATTCTAGAAGGTTTGCCACAGTTCAGAAATCACAGAACTCCAGAAATTACAGAACTGCTCCAAAAAAGTGACTGCTTGTGTTACGCTGGAGGACGTAATGTCTATTGCTTTTTCTATTTCTTCAGATTCACCATATTTCCAGGTGTCATACTCACCACAGGCATTGCTAAACAGTCCATACACAACTTGAATGTTGTTATGAGTTTTCTGAGTTTCAAATTTTCACCAATACTCCACACCACACACAAAAAAATCTGACTGTATAACAGAAAAAAGTGCTTATAACGCTAGGATTACCTGGCATCCACTTCTAATCAGCATCAAGAGAGGTGGTGATCATGGTTTTCCCCACTTGCAGTTTTTTTTACTGTCTTTTTATTGCACTGAAATCTCAGGACAGATGCATCTTATATTTTGTTACCCAACATGTAAATCTGTATGCGTTTTCATAACGTTTGACAGTTCCTGCCAGCAGAACAAAGACACTAGCTGAAGTAAATATTGCTTTCCTCTCTGAATGGCAGGGTTATTTTTAAATGAGGAAAAAAACAATCAATTTGTGATCAGAACAAGAAAAGTCAACAAACTTTTCTGAGAGTCTACAGAATGACAGAAGTTTGGGGAAGAGACTGATGTTTCCTGCTTGTCCCATTGTTGATGCCTGTTTTCCCTCTCATTTCAACCATGATTCAGGCAAAGATAATTTAAGGGGGGGATGTTTTCCATCAGTTACAATGGTAACCATCCAGAATTTGCAGCATATTCATATCCAGATTTGTTTAGTATGACACTCTGAGAGAGCAACTTTTTACACGGTCCAATACTGATAGAAGAAGGGAAATGGTTTTAAACTAAAAGAGGGGAGGTTTATGTTAGCTGTTAGGGAGAAATTCTTTACTCAGAGGGTGGAGAGGCACTGGCACAGGCTGCCAGAGAAGCTGTGAATGCCCCATACCTGGGGGCATTCAAGGCCAGGCTGGATGTAGCTGCAGGCAGCCTGGTCTAGTGGTTGGCAACCCTGCCCATGGCAGGGGGGTTGAAACTAGATGATCTCTGAGGACTGTTTCAACCCAGGCCATTCTATAATTCTGTAATTCCCTCCTTGCAACACAGCCTTTGACCATTACCATTCCACCCATCAGGTACTCTAAGCAGTGAGCAATAAACCCATTAGTCCCACTCTGAAAGAGACTCTTAGAACCTGGAAATATTTTGGCCAGTTAGTTTCATGAAAAGTTCCTCCCCTTCCTAACTTCTCTGAAAGCCCAGTGGACTTAAAGTAGCCAGCCTGAAAGCAGCTGTGCTTAAAGCTCCAATTAATCCAAACCCAAGTTAACTGCAGCTGTTAACTGCAGGAAAAACATGTGCTTTTAAGGGCCAATGGGGACCAACTCCAACCCTTTGGAGCAAGAAGAGCAAACTCAAGAGCATGGTTTGACTCACATTAATGGGTAGATGACAAAAGACCTATATTTTCAGTGAAAAAAATGGAAAAGCAGGATCTCCAGTATGTTTGATTCTTCCCCGTGAATAGCTGTATGGATGTTAAGGGAAAAATGTCTTCTACTTTTGCATCTGGGAGGAAGCAGGAGCTTGCTGTATCGTTGGAATCACTGACCATTTTCTCTGTAATCTTATTTTCTTTTTTCCCTTTCCTTTCCTTCTTAACCAGAGGAAAATATTCTCACTTTTAAGCCAGAAGACAACATGAAATTTCTTCCTCCAATAGAGCCCAAAGACACTTTAGTAAACACAACAATCTCATGCCCAGCAGAGCTAATAAAGCCTGGTTTCCCAGAGCTTTGCATCATCTCTGGAGCTCTCCCAGCTTCCTCCCTTGTCCCCTGCATGGCACTAGTCCAGCAGCCAGCTCCCCCATGTTTCCTATGTGGCACACTAGCTGGGAAAGGGAAAGCTCATAGCACAGCAAAACTACGACTGCTGAAATCAAGTGCCCACTGGCTGGCTGGCATATGAGCTGGCCAGTGTATTTGACTACCAAGCCAGACAGACAAACTGAACTTGTACATTGGCTGGAAAGCCAAATGAATTAATCCCATGCCCTGCCCGTGTTTCCTCTCTTGTGTGGGCCAGGCTTGGTGCAGCAGTGTCATAGCTTTCAGATCCCTGCTTCTCTGTCATTCTTGCTTTGGGCTGCCCCATATTTTTTTTACAAAAGCGGGGAGAACTCACAGACAGGTAAACAAATATATGTATATATATAATGAATATGTCATATATGACTTTTTCTACTTAGGAGTACTAATAGGTTTTGAAGATTGGAGGAAACCTATAGATAGGGTCACACATCTCTTCAGACAAAACAGAGAATAAGTTTATTTACAGTCTCATAGCAATTAGAATGTATTTTTTCTATAATTATCTATGTTTTTTAAATTCACAGATGGAATCCCTATGATTAAGTTCCTAGAGGTCCTGGGAATTCCCAAATGGTTTCAGATCTGTTCATGTCAAATTATTGCCAGCATCATGCAGCAGGCTCTGCTGGGAACTGGTTTGGACAGTTTATCAGTATTATGAAACTAAGGAAAGAAGTTGCTGCCTAGCATCCTTCCACTGTGAAGCTCCAGGAGTTGATGGCTGAAATTATCTCATGGCTGCTTTCTCCTTCCAGTGTCCACATCTCTCAGAAGCCAATATGTGCTCTACAGGGATCACAGTCTTCATCTTCCTTCATCCAAGGATGAGTACTCATAGTAGCTCTTCCAGACTGCTGCTCCCACCACTCCAGCTCACTCCAGCATTTTCAGCCAAAGCGTCACTTCAGAACAGGCTCTGTCATATATGGTCTTCTATTCCAGCTGTCTGTCAAGAACAAAGAGCATATCACAGAATGCACAAGAAGTCCCAGAAGGACCCAGCTTCCTGAATCCAAAGAGACAAGCTACATTTTTCCTTTATGTATTCTCTATTAAGCTCATTAGACAAGAGGTGACAAACAATAGGGTACAACTTTTGTGTATTCTTTTATGAGTTATCACTTTCTGTCATGTCTCCAGACGCTATCAATTTCAGCATAAATCCTAGTTCATGTAAAACTTCTTTAGCTGTTACATCCAGACAGTTAGTGTGTTTTCCTACTGCACAATAGCAATGTGCACAGCACAAAGGACTGGGTCAGTTTTTGTGAATCCTTTGGAAAACTGCAGACCTACTGCTTGTTACTCTGCTCTCTGATGCTTTTCCTCCAGACTAGAGAGCTTTCATTGAGTCCATTTCCATGGGTAGCAATACTCTGACAATATTTTTCAGATGTGACTGAGCGAGGTTTCTGACTTTGAAACTTCATCATCCTACTTACTACATTTCAGCAAAATATGTAAAACGGACGCCAGTGCAGAATGTCGTGTATGTCACCTGATTTGGGCCACTGGGTAGACCTTACATGGGTACAGGGTTCACAACATGACTGCTCTGTTTTGCAAAATAGGACCTGGCTTCAGAAGGCATGTGATGTAAAAATGTTTCTATGGGGATATACCACTCATGCATTCTAGATTAACACTTATTTTGGCTAGGCCATTTCCACTTCCTGTTGTTGTTTACTTTTTTGTCATATTGGCCAGAGCTGCTGACAGATGGATTGATGTGTTTGTTCCCAAAATATTGGGAAGGTTCCTCCATGACTTTGTACTGGGGACAGGATGGAAATAAGAGGTTGACCATGGCATTATGGAAAATACAGATGTAAAGTTGTGATGTACGTTAGCTATATGTTCTGGCAGAGAGTGCTCTCTTTAGTAAGAGGAAACCGCTTTGAACAAGCTCCTTTGCAGTTTTCAGCTTGAACTTGCTATAGTAAAAACAGCGCAATGAAAGAGCCCTAGAACTTTGTCAGCCTATATCACTGACTACTAAGCTGACTGAAACGCTTGCAAGTAGAAAACAGTTACGTTTAGCTGACCCTGCTCTTCTCCCCCCAAGCAATCTCAAAGGGAAGCAAGCAGATAGCATGGAGGAACTTTGGACATCATGACAAGGCCTGGTCTATCATCATTCATACCTGACGTATGCAAGGATCTGCTGGGTGAGGGCCTGATGATCAAGACCTGTATAGACAACACTTGAAGCTCCATCTCTTGCACTCAGTGTGTGGTACATAAAACTTATCCCATATATCTCACTGGCTGAGCAAAGAGTGCATGTAAAACCAAAGACACCCAGCTCCATCTCAACACATGCTGAGATCAAATCTGAAGGACAAACAGATTTTTTGACAGCCATCGGATTCTGACACTTCTGATAACACAGTGCATTAATAATAGCCAAGGACTAAGCAAACTGCCTCTGTATTAAATTACCGGGAGGCTCCCAGAGGATGGATGGTGAGTGATTTGCTGACATATCTGTGACATGGACATACGTTCCTGCTCAGCAAAAGGTAATATCAAAAGAATAAGTTAAAGAAGTGCTTTCTATTCTCCATTGCCTGTCTAACCAGCTGAATTATATTAAAGGTCTTTATCTGCAAATCCCATGACTGGGCCGAAAACTTTATCTGGGCACAGCCTGCCCAGAGAGACTGTGGTGCCCCATCCTTGGTGGCTCAAGGCCAGGCTGGATAGGACCCTGGGCAGCCTGAGCTGGTGGGCAGCACTGTCAATGGCAGAGGGTCCCTTCCAACCCAAGGCATTCTATCATGATTCTATAATTCTATGATCCCGCTCCTTAACTTTCTAGGAAACTCTTCAGCAGCCACTGAGACTGAGCTGGCCTGTCTGCCAAAGCTAAACTTTCACATCTAGTGCAGCTCCTGGTAGAAAGAAATGTCACTGACACTCACTTCTAGGAGGATGTTGAACTACTGACTGAAAATTGAAAAGAAAGTCTTGTTTTCGGGAGAAGAAAAGAGCTAGTTCTGAAATTAAAAGACAAAGAGTTCATCAGCAAAAGGTGATTATTCCTTTTTATAAACTTACTGTCCCATTAGGAAGGAAAATTTTCTATTTCATTTCAAAACTCTGTGGGTTTACTTGATCTATAGATTCCAAATTGGAGAAGGACGAACTTTTCCCATGTGTGTTTCAGAATAATTACAGTCTTCTATGAATACAATTTTTTGAAACTAAGGAGGACGCTAAAAATAGTGACAACTTGTTATCTCTATTCTAAACAGTGAAAACAATAATTAAGTAATAGTGTTTTATGCACACTTTCTATCTGCAACGCACTGCAAAATAATCCATCATTATTACTTTTATTGCCTCAACAGCAGTAAGAAATAACTTGCATTGTCAGTATTTTATCAAGTGAAAGAACTTTACTCATAGATTTCACTGGCTCTTTAACTTAAATTAAATGACAAATTAAGTATTTTAGAACATACAGAAGGTACAGAGTGAAATATGTAAATTTTTGTAAAGAAAAAATCTGTCTTCTACTTCCAGATACATTACCCAACTGTCCTTTCTGTAAACTGTACAAGAAAGAGACAAGCACATTTAGATGAATTACTGTTTGAAAACCTTCTTCCATCTTAGGTAGATTCAAATGTTTTAGAAGTGAATACAACAGTCATAAGATTCCAAAGGGAAGTGAGAATGATGGAAGGATTTGAACTGAATTCATTTTAGCTTAACTTTATGCTCCTCAGATAGCTTCTGAAGAAAAACGCATCTATCAGCAAGCTAGAAAAGAAGGGAAAATGTTATTTTTTAAAAGGATGGAAAAGGCATAGCAAAGAAAATGAAGGTAAAACTGAAAATAAAAGACATTCTAAACATATTTTAAAATGATAGATTTCAAAATTTCCCTGGAAAATTTTTCAAAGATGAGTCAGAGAGAGAAAAATTGCAAATGGAAACATACATCTACACCCCTACAAAAAAACAGGTAAGAGATACAGAGTAAAAATTAACTTAAGCTTATTGGAAATTATTAATATTTCATCTGAGAGAGGGGAAGATAGGAAAAATAGCTTACAGAATGCTTTTTCCCTGTTTTTTTAATGCCCCAAACCTCATAGCTCAGACAACAGTGCCAACATCTGTCGCACAGTTAATGAAACAGTCAGAACACCGAAACTGAGAAAGTTTAGCTAGGAAAATGGTTCCACTTAATGACTCAGTAGTTTGCCCCAGAGCATAAGTGTGCAAATCAAAATACACAGCTGATGCAAGCTGACACCAGTAAGTCAACACTAAGGCAAATCTCTAATTTCCAGGTTGTTTGTCCTCCTCAGCCCTGCTTCCCATGCACAGGGTGCCATGGGCACATCTGACTTACGGGGCAACTACAGGACCAAGAGGAATAAGGATAATGCAGATTCCATCAAATGGCTGAACAGAAGGAAAGAAAAGCAAAGGGATGAAGATAAAGAAGGGCAACTCAACAATCATTTATAAGAGCATGCTGAAATATTTTCATTAATGTCGAAGATTCACTTTAAAGGTCAATATTTTCATTAATGTTCATCATCTTTAACTACAAATATACACCAATCCAGTATTTAATTAAACCAGTTTCAAGTTTGATCTCTTTCCCCCTTGTCAGATTTTTACTTTTTAATTGAGATATTCCCTATTATTTCTCTGCAATAAGTTTTCCTGCTGCCACAGCAGGCTTTTTGGTGTTCATCTTTGTGTTTTTCTTAGGAAGAGATGTGGCAGTGTTTGTTTTATCTGAATCAGTTAATTTCCTTCTAATCAATGCAGTTTCACTCCATCCACTGAGCAAGTCACTGTTTCCAGACACCACTGATCAACTTGGCAGGATGGCAGGAGAAATCCCTTTGTCATCTGCCTCATTATTTTCATGTGGACTTGGGGTTTATACAGTTAGCAGAAGTGAGAAACTCATGTCACTTCTCACGGAGTTGTTTCTTCTTTCCTGTGCCATGGACCCCTTTCTTATTTCCTTGCTTAACCATTTTGTAGATGCTTTATTTTCCACATGCCTGTACAGCACTGTGAAATGTGTCAGATTTCTGCTTCCGAGAATGAAGTCAAACATTTCAGAAGTTCAGAAGTGCTATATCCTAAAAAAAAACCTGTAACCTGACATATCCCCATTACTTCTCCAAGACTTTGTGACAGTCCTGTCATTATCTCACAGAGGTCTACAGGTGTGTATTTACAGTGGGAGAAAAGTTAAAAGAGTCTCACATGCTCTTGCTCATTACATCACATCACATAGATGACCTACTCACTCCTCTACAGAGCAGTAGGATCCAGCCCTGTGCACTTTTCTGTTGTGCTCTTGGTAGCCAATGCTTGCACTCAGATGAATGCAGCTTGCACTCCAAGCTGTCCAGGTGCCATAGGGCTACATTTAGCAAAGGCTCAGACAACATACTAGTAGGACTTACTAAGAGACTGCACAGGTGCAGGCAAGGAACCATGCAAACCTAATGCAGCCCAGAAGCCTTAGGTTTGTCATGTTCAGTGCCATCTCCTGGCCTATAGCAAGAGGTTTGTAATTAGGTCACTGGCTCTGAAAAACAATCAGCTTGTAATAACAGCCTAGAGGAAATCAAATTCATGAGATGTTTCCCATGAAGATGGGAGCATGGTTTAAAGAGCGTGAGATTAAAACATATATAGAGAGAACCTCTGGCTTTCAGACTTTTCAGCAACTCCCAAGCTTTCAGTAACTTCACACATGCTCATATAACTGTAAACTTCCTCCTGGGACTATGTTGCTGTTGCTTCTTAACATATCAGCCTGGGATGTGGCAACACAGTGGGCTGCAGGAGGAAATAGACATTTTATTTCTTTGACTGAAGATTCTCCGATGGGGACCTGCCATGTTGTGCTATCCTATAGCAGCACAGGGGTTGACCTATTTACTAGATGTGATTTGAATTCTACTACAAAAGGTGAGAGTCCACCATCTGGCTTTGTGTGTAGGACCAGTGGCTCCCTTTCTCCCTTTCTCCCACAGACAGTGATGGGAGTGAGGCCCTCTGAAGAGAGAGCCAGCTTTCAAATAGATGTCATCATCGCTGACTAAAATGACAGCCGAGGGGGACCAGCCTCCTGCTTTTGCCCTCTGTAAGATGCCTATGCATCACCAAGATGGGTCAGAGCTGATGTGTTTGCAAATATACTTTTTTAAAATAAGAGCTTTTTCTAGCTCTCCAAAAATGACAGGCTTCACATGAAACCAAATCCTGAAGTCCTCCCGTACGATCCCCATCAATGCCAATGCAAGCTGAACACGTACTAAGGTCATTTCCTTAACATAAAGCATAACCCCATGTCCTGTGGATGTAGGGATTGGCCATACATCTACTTAACTTGAGGTACACAATTCAGTACTCAGCTGAACAGGGGTATGTTTCACCATGTTTCAAAAGAAAGTGAGTTTTTCTGGTTAGATCTTCTCATTTCAAAAAATCTCTTTGATCTTAGTGAAAGTACAAAGAAGAGCTTCAAGACTGCCTCATAGTGTCTGCTGCACAGATTGGATGGTATGCTACAACAACATAGGCTTTCGCATTTGGCAGAAGCTGGACAGTTTATAGTAAATTTGTGTGTCCTCACAACTTAAAGGTGAGTCTGAACTAAAAGGACTTGTCTAAAATCAAAGCATCAAGGAGTACAGCAGTATGACTACCTAAATAGTAATTTTAAGCTGCTCCTTGGAAGAGTATTTCTATCCACTGCTTTAGGCAGTGACTCTGACACTAAGTAAGCATTTACTGGAGTTCAGTTACAGGTGGATTCTCTTCCTGCTCCAGAAGTTGGAAACAGTATGTAACTATCACTGTTCAACAGAGACCCACAAAAAAAACTACATCAAAGTAAGAAACAATCTTTTTTTTAAGGAGCTCACTTATACTCATTAGCGTAATCTGTATTCACAGAGCAGCTTGGTCATCAAATTGATTCACAATAGAGAAAAGAGGCAGTTACACCCCAGAGTACAACTTTGGTTTAATCTCAGGGTTAATGAGCTCAAGTTCTGGAATCATTTTGGACAAGAGATTGTCCTGGTTTCAGTCAACAGAAAAAAACTACTGTGCGAGTCTTAATGAAAGGCAGGACTGCAGCCTCAGGATAAGCAGTTGAGGAAGAGGTAAATCATTATCACTAAATACTAGCCTCAGACTCTGATAACTTTAACACCAACTGTTTTCCTTCATTATCTGTTAATAACTACTTTCTACGCTGATTATTAAGTCTCTTGAGTATCCCTACCTACCTGGCACTACCTATCAGGTAAGGAAGCCTCACCAGAGGAAATTAACTCTTCTACATTTCACAGATGCCAAAGGTAGGCAGTGACGTTGCACAGCTGAGTATTAATTACTTAAATTAAAACCTGAGTAAGAACCCTGTCCTGGTTAAAATACAGCTTTTGCATAGCTGAATCACACTCTTCTTAGTGTCTGTGCCAGTCTTAAGATGGATATACAAGAGCAGTTCACACTGATGTCTTTGTGAAACCATCCGTTTCAAACAGCAGGATTTGTGCAATCTTATGCACCAAAGTCTTCACCTGCAGGCATCTTCTCCTGCTCAGTCCATCAGTCTCAGTGTGATAAGGAGGTTTTTAACATATCTTTAAAAAATTCTTCTCAAAAGAGTATTAGAATATTCTCATGTGGTACTGCAAATGAACAAAATCATTCAACAACAGGACTGGGTGATGCTCTGCTTACATGGTACTCAATATCTTCCTCTGATCCCACTTACGTACAGCTAATGTCTAGGAAAGCCCATCTAATAGACATTAGCTGAACTCTCTACAATAGCACCTGAAGACAACAATCCAACAAATTCCCAAAATGGTCTCTTCCTATCTGCATCTGAACGTCTTTTTTGCTGGTTAAGCTGTAACTCTGTATTAGAGAGTAATGATCAACACCCTAGTTGTATCTGTTAGAATAAACACAGGAAATGGTTTTCATGTCTGCTCACTGACCATTTCTAGTAAAAAGCAAATGCCTTCAAGGCATTTGTTAAACAATCCAAAGTTTTTATCATTCTTGTTCCTTATCTCTGGATGTCTCCTATGCATTCTCTTTCCACTTTACATATTGATACGATTAGTCAAGTTATGATCTCACCAGCACAGTGCAGAGAGATACATTTCTTTAAACGTGCTTTGCACATTGCACTTTTGCTAATACATCCTCCAAAAGGATGCAGTTCATACACCGCTCCAACGCTCAGATGCTTTCTCACAGTACAGCTGCACTGGAAGATATTTCTCATTTTACAGCTGCCTTTTACATTTTTCTTTCCTATCCACAGTTTGCTATTGCCTTGGTTCAACATTAACTTATTGTTGATTTTGGATCACCCTCCAATATATCTAGATTAATCTGAAATAAAATCATGATTCATTTGCATATTACGTGTATTTGTCATATTCCACCATCTAAATCATTCATGTCTATACTGAGTAAAACAGACAGACCTCTGCAGGGCTCCATTTCAAATGTGCCATTAATATGGAACATAATAATTCTTAACAGTTTCTAGAGGAATTTTAGTGTAATTATTCACCCAACTCATCATCATTTCATTTGGATCATATTTCCATAGCTTGCTTACACAAGACAGTGCCAAAAGTTGCACTCAGGTCAAGATATATCACACCTTTTACCTCCTCTTAATCAGCTAAATAGATGGTTGAACTTGGCTTGTCCTTAACTCATCCATATTAGCTGGCGTATATCACCAAATTATTCTCTGTGGGGCTTGTACAACTCACTAGGTCCTCCTTTTTCTCCTTCTTGGAGACCTGTACAATCAATGTTTGCCATTCAGTTCCCTTCTGCCAGGATCTCTGGGTCAGAGACTGCTGCCATTCCTCTGTAAGCACCTGTGGGAAGGCTCCTCTGGGACTTGACGGCTCAAATGTCTCCAATTTACTTGAATATAAATACTCTTCATCATGACCCTCTATTTGCGGTTTAAGCTTGTATTCTTTTGTTGTAACTCATTACATTAAGTATCTGCTCATAGTTAACCTTTTGGGAGAGACCAGAATAAAACAAAACAAATTTTTAAAAAAAGGTACTGAATGTAATAGGCTGTTCTGTGTCACTGTTATGCTTGCCTTTTTCCTTCTCCTGCATTCATAAGATTTTTTGGTGCCTTTCTCAATCCTCACCATTTAGAACACTTTTTGTACATTCTCCCTCTGTGCTTTACCCTGGATCCAATAACTAAAGAAATAGCAGCCAGTGCCTGAGTAAGAAAAAGGACATATCTGAGAATTACATTTCAAGTGGATATTTGTCTACGTACCTGCTTTTCTTTGGTGCCTGTTGGCTTCAAGAACCCGTGCCTGGGTTCTGCACCCACACAAACAAAGGGCACACTCCTTTTGACATTAACCCAGACACAGTCTCCTGTAGGATTGTAACAGCTGACAACCACAGCTGTAGGTGTTTAACCACAAAAACACGCACAAAATGCAGCTTCCCTGTAAATTCATATTGGCACAAACTGATCTTCTAAAGCTCTTTCTTAAAAAGTTATCCAATGTCATAAGCTAATAGAAATGAAAGCAAGAGTCTTTCTTTCTGTCTGGCCAGAATCATAGAATCATAGAAACACCAAGATTGGAAAAGACCTACAAGATCATCTAGTCCTACCATCCACCTAGCACCAATATTTCCCACTAAACCATGTCTCTCAGTACAACGTCTAAACATTTCTTGAACACCTCCAGGGACGGTGACTCCACCACCTCCCTGAGCAGCTCATTCCAGCACCTGACCACTCTTTTGGAGGAGAATATTTTCCTAATGTCCAGCCTGAACCTCCCCTGGTGGAACTTGAGGCCATTTCTCTCGTCCTATCACTAGCCACATGGGAGAAGAGGCCGACCCCCAGCACGCCACAACCTTCCTTCAGGTAGTTGTAGAAAGCAGTAAGGTCTCCCCTGAGCCTCCTCTTCTCCAGACTGAACAATCCCAGTTCCCTCAGCCGCTCCTCATAAGGCCTGTGCTCCAGACCCCTCACCAGCTTCGTCACCCTTCTCTGGACATTCTCCAGGGCCTCAATGTCTTTCTTGCAGTGAGGGGCCCAAAACTGAACACCGTACTCGAGGTGGGGCCTCACCAGTGCTGAGTACAGAGGGACAATGACTTCCCTACTCCTACTGGCAACACTATTTCTGATACAAGCCAGGATGCCATTGGCCTTCTTGGCCACCTAGGCACACTGCTGGCTCGTGTTCAGCCAAACGTCGAGCAATACCCCCACGTTCATTTCCTTTATGCAGTCTTCCAGCCACTCTGCCCAAGCCTATAGCATTGCCTGGGGTTGTTGTGGCCAAAGTTCAGGACTCAGCACTTGGACTTGTAGAACTTCATCCCATTGGCTTCAGCCCAGAGATCCAGCCTGTCCAGATCCCTCTGTAGGGCCTTGCTACCCTCAGCAGATCAACTCTTCCTGCCAACTTGATGTCATCTGCAAACTTACTGAGGGTGCTCTCAATGCCCTCATCCAGGTTGTGGGAAAGGATGCTGTATTGATGTAAAGCATCTGAAGCGTACGTGCTGGGAATGTGCTCGAGAGTAACTATGTGGTGCCTCAAGTAGCAGAAGGTCCAGATAGCAGAAAGAGATAATGTATTGAAGAAAGGCATGGAATGAAGATCATAAGACTGCAAGGAATGGACTATGGACTGTTGTATATGATGGACTTTGCTGAGGCCAAAAAATTATGAATAATATCACTAATCAGTAACTGTAGCAAGTAATAGGTGATGTAATGTGTGTAGGGAAAAGTATATAACCTGTTATTAGCAAACTAATAAACGACATTGCAGCACATCATATTGGTGTATCTTTGCTGTCCGGGCTTGCACAAGGAATATGGGGTGCGACACTAGGTCATTAATAAAGACATTGAACACAGCAGGCCCCAGCACCGACCCCTGGGGAGCACCACTCGTGACTGGTCGCCAGCTGGATTTAACTCCATTCACCACCACTCTCTGGGCCCGGCCCTCCAGCCAGTTTTTTATCCAGCAAAGAGTGTACCTGTCCAAGCCATGGGCTCCCAGATTCTCCAGGATAAATATGCATCTAAATAAGCAACAGAAAGGCATTACTGTCATACGGTACGTTGACAGAATTACCATTTTCATGTTAAGACTGTTATCTCTGCAGTTAATTCTGTCACATCTGCTTTAAATCATGCATTATGCAGTGGTTGTATAAGATCGTTCTTGGTGGTGCGTAGCTATAGGAAAAGGAGTGATGGCCTAAAACTTGAACATAGGAAGTTCCATACTAACACGCAGAAGAACTTCTTCAAGTAAGGATAACAGAGCACTGGAACAGGTTGCCTAGAGAGGTTGTGGAGTCTCCTTCTATGAAGATATTCAAGACCCATCTGGACACCCACCTGAGTGACCCATTGTAGGGAATCTGCTTTAGCAGGGGAGTTGGACTCAGTGATCTCTTGAGATCCCTTCCAATCCCTGTAGTTCTGTGATTCTGTGATATAAGCACCTACAATTTTGCTGATCAGCAAGTCTTGGAGACTAGCACCAGTGAAACATTTTCTTATGGAATGTTTTTCTGTTGGAAAAAAAACTGCTTTGACAAAACAGAATCTTTCTGGAGGCAGAAATCACTTGCAATAAAATATTATTTTGAGAAAAGAAAACTAAATAAAAAAGATTCAGCCTTCTCAGGTCAGTCTGCCAATCCAGCTCTTTCAATCCTTTTCAAAACACAAAGTTTGAGTTTTGAACTTGAAATGACATTTGATTTTGCAATGTTGTGGTATTAAAAAGCAAAAGTTTCTCAAAGCCTTTTTGTGCTATCAAACTGAAACACACAAGAGGATTTCCAAATGCTTCTTAATTATTTTTGTGGGAAGTGTCAAAATCTGTCAGTTTTCATTTGAAAAAAAATTTGACATTTTGAAAACTCCTGTAAAAAAGGGCAGTCTGGTTCTCCTGTAGTATGACTGCCTCTAAGAGCATTTCAGTGGAAACACGTTAAAAAGACGTTAACAAAATCCAAAGTTTCAGTCTCCTCAGCTGAACAATATATTCTCATTTCTGATGCATTCATTGTGTCACGCAGTGCCTTCAGCTCTGTCAGTGGCAGCAAAAACTGGCCTTGGGAGTGGCCAACAAAGGAACTTCACTTTCACCTGGGAACATCAGGGAGTAGACTCAGTATTCCTCCATTCGTGTGTTCCCTGAGTCACGCACTGCCTTCACAATCTAGAACAATCCATTCTCAAAATTGTTTTAGTTCTTAAATTAAGGTTGTTTTCTTATTTTAATTGTATGTAGCTGTTAATATTACCTTCATTATCCCATGTCATTTAAGCCAGGCTCCATCTTCAAACATCCACTTCTTGGAAAGTGGTCAGGGTTATCAGCCAACAGTGAAGAGAAGAGCTTTGAAGAACACCACATGGGGAGATTTACACTTTGTTTGCCATGACATTCAGACATTAGTTGGTTTCCAATCAAGATGTGCAGACAAAAGAAAAAAAATATCCCAGTAAGGTAAGAGTTAAACTCTTAGTTGCACACTAGGAAATTGAATTACCATTGAGCTTGAAATTGAATTGCAAATGCCTAAAACACTTGTTCTCTAGACTTCCTCTAACAAAGATGTAATTCTTTAACCGTTTCAGTTTCTTATTTCGGAAACAGAAGATGTAGGTCCTATCACTGAGTCCACCTTCTAGCCAGGTTCCGTAGACTCTTCCCAGCATCACTTGTCTATTTTTCTGTTGCTTAATGGCAGTCAGGACCAGCATGGAGCCAAAGGTATGAATTTCTTCTCCCTCCAGGATGTCAAACTGGCCCTGAGTAGTCTTTCTTAGCTGCTTTTTACCCTCATAGAGCTCAGCTGTATGCCATTAGGCTATGAGATGCAACATGCAAACTGTAAGCAACAAGGCACTCATTCACCTCATCCAACTCCTTGGTCTTGAATAATTATATTTCTTTCCAGCATTTTCATTTGTATTTTTGTTGTGACTTTCATTATCAATATTTTTTTTCCTTTTTATTCATAAAATGCTTAAGAAACTATGACACACATAACTTACTACATCCAAAGCACTACAGGCAGCTTATTCATGACTTGCTAATTAAGTGGTGACAGATCCAGCAGTAAGAATGCTTTTATCAAGTCATTTCCCCATTACTTTCAGGGGTTCTGCTATTACATCTTTCCAAGTCCATATTTCTTACCATGGGATTTTTCAGCAGGCAGTTGTTCTGACTGGCAGCTGAAGAAGCTGAATGTGAATATATGAACATATGCATATTCTTGTTCCCTCACACTTGCACGCATGGGTGGATCCTTAGGCACCCAAAGGACAGTTTGGATCTACAGTTAACCCATTTTTCAGGTGGAGTAGGAAGATCTGCACAATTTGTGAGTCTTGGAGTGTGACACAAATACCATATGAGTATTACACTTGCAATTAATTAATTTAGGAAATAATTTTCAGGTGTATTCACAAACTGAACTTACCTGTGCTTTCACAGTCCAAGCTGAAATTTCCTTCAGGATAGCAGCAGATTCTGACATAGGCCTTATTCTTGTCTCTTTAAATAATTCTATTTTAAAGAAGGAACAATGGCGGCTTTCATTTTCACAGCATGACTGGCAGATATTTTTAAAGGCAAAGACCAAAGCATAAATTCTGATTTCCTGCTTCAAGTAGGTGGAATTAATTTTTCATCTGAAATGTTTTCCATTCAAACACAATCAAAATGTATTTAATGCTATTGCAATTACAAATTGATTCATTTCCATGCTGTCAGTATTGACACTCATTTATGCAGCCTGAATAGGAAAAATAATAAATGCGGTTTTAAATAAGATGTTACAGTGTAAGTTTGCATAAAAGATCAGGCAGGTAATGAGCACACTGAGCTGTTAAAGATAGAAGACACAATCACATCAAATAATATTTTATCAAGAAAATATTTCACCATATTTATTTGAAATTTGAATAACCGCCTAGACAACCTCTACTGAGCCCTTTTTTGTCATTCCTACTCCAATATAGTTACGGTGCTAGCTGCTGGATGTCTGCAAATCACTGGCAAGGGTTCAGAAGTTCAGACTTTCGGAGCAGAGCACCTTGCCTGAGTTGATCATAACATACACGCTCTCAACAGAGTGGTCTCAAACATAGCAGATAGTAGGACTGAATGGTGTCATCTTGAAGAAAGCAACCAGCATGACTGACTGCAAACAGCAGGTCCTGAAGTGCAGTCAGAAGTATGCACCACGCCTCTGCTAGATTAATCCATGGGCAGTAGGGGTCACAGCAAGTGTTACCTCGCTAACAGGTTCCTTTATATAGCTCTGAACTAGGAAGGACAACACGGACATGCCAAGGCTCCAAGAGTTGGTGTCTACATGGTTATGTCGCTCGCAGTACAAAAGCAGGTGGGAGCCTGCTTAAGGCCCTGCAATCACAAATAAAGTACCTCAGAACACGATTCAAATAGTATGCCAGTGTTGCAAGAAAGCTCAAGGGCTCAAGTACCTTGACAGCTCAGTGACTTGGCTGCACACAGACTTGGAATGAATTGTCCGTATAAGTTTACTTGACATATTTAATCAGTGGAAGCATTATTAGAAGCAAATGTTATACAGATAAGTGCCTATTCCTGAAATTTGTTTAAACAAAGGTGTGCTTCAGCCTGCTGACCTGACATTTCTTGTTTCACATCATCGTTATTGCCCAGAGGAGATATCATCTGTTCATTGCTTGCATTTATGTAGGATTGATGGGTATGGCATGCATGTACAGCATCTCACTGAATTACAGCTGTCTGTCTCTCTAAGCCGTGCAAAATGAAGTGCTGCCATTGAGTTAATACCTGCTCATAAAAGTAATTCTCACTTTACAATACAGTTTCACCCACTTTACTATTCATTTAAGTTTACATAGTTGTAAATATGCAAGGAGGTGAAAACTCATGCATCTATTTTGAGCATGCTACCCTAGGATGCAGGGCTGCAGATGGATGCAGGTCTTCTATGAGGTCTTTGCAATGTGTCCTGGGAGCTCGGTGACATCTAAAACAGTATAAAATATCTCTGTTAGGACACCTGGGTCACTTGCCTTGCATGCAGTGTTTCTACAGTGTGCAGTCCATGATTTGGTTATTTGGGTATTTAAGCTTTAAGCACTTGTTCACAACAGTAAATGTTCCAGTGCATTTCTAAAGGATGGTGTCTCTCAATATCTCTTTTAATGCCGAGGGGTTATGAGAACCATTTTATCAGAAAACATCAACAATACATTTATTGAACAAAGTCATCAAAACTTTCCCATTAAAAGTCCCACAGGCAAGTCAGAAGCCCAGCAATGAATTTACAATTCAGTTTTGCACATCCATCTGCATACTTCCCCATTCCACTCCTCCAGGGCTATTCAGAGATACAGGCAGATGAAAGTCTGCAGCTCACAAAAATCTATTTCAAACCAAGTAAACTTAATAAGTTTCTTCCACTGACAAGGGCTGCATGCAGAAGCTGCCAAGCACTTGCCCAGAGGCATCCCTGGAGGTGTTCAAGAAACATGTAGGTGTGGTGCTGAGGGACCTGGATAGTGGGCATGGTGATGGGTCAACTGGATGATCTTAGTGGTCCTTCCCAACCTCAGTCGTTCTATGATTCTGTGATAGCAGAGGTTGCAGCCTGCCCTAAGCCCCATGTTGCCTCAGCTACAATGCTGTGTTCTCCAGCAAGCTGCTGCAAGGCAAGGCTGAGTCTTTCTCCAGGATCTTCTGTCTTAATACTAGGATAACAGAGCATATTTACCCTCACTGGACTTTTGTCAGTGTGGCAGAGGACCCAGAAAAAAGCCATCATTGCATACTGTTTCTTCTCAAAAAAGGTCAGCTCTGTTCCATTTATCCACATGCAATTCTTTTGGAGATCATTCCCATCCACAAAATACCATAAGAATATTTTACAGTGCTGAGTTTTTTAAACTTTTGACCTTGAGCTTACATGCTAATTTAACATATCAGAGCACATCGTTTCAGCAATTGCAAAGCTGTAGAACTGCCTTTAGAAGTGTTGCTCAGCTGTCTGAGTGCTGGCCCTGTCCCTTATTGCTGTGCATTTATTGCCATGCTGCTGACAGCAACTTCTCATCGTGTATTGGCCATTCCATCATCAGTCAATTCAGCTGCAAAAGTTAATTCTTTTCTGGGAGGACATCATTTCAACTAACCAATTCTGTCTGGGATTTTTTCCTTATAGCTGATCAAGAATCTGACATGCGCGACATTTATCTCACTTCCCAATAAATTGAAAATAGGGATGTATATTTGTTCTGTGTTTTTTTGTGTATTACTTCTACGCTACAGATGTGCTTCAGAGGTGCAACAATTTATAACCTGTGGGCGTTTAACTGCAGTTCATTATAAGAGAATCAGTGCTGGGAGTGGGGCTTGTTCACCCACCTAAATTTTCACAGATATGCAAAGAGAAACCTCACTGCCTTGCAGGTGAAAGTGGTGGCTACCAGCATGCTTCATACCAGCTCAGTGAAGCCAAATATTAGGCAGCATTTTAGGGCACACATGAGAGCTTGAAAGCCCTGCTCATGGGCCCGGAGTTTATGAGAACAACTCTTGGAGAATGCTTGAGTGGTCTCATGGAGAAATAGCACCCTAAGGGCTGAATATCAAAAATGCTGGGGTGTGCATTGGGAGAAGCCAAGAAAATGGATGAATCAAGGCCATGTAAGCACTGTTAGGTTGAAGGAGACATCAGACTATGATCGTAACAGAAACCATGAGAAATGTTATAGAGAGAAAAAGGGGGTACATCCAAATGTGAAGAACAAAACTCATTGCTCATCAAAGCCAAAGTGTAAGCTGCATATTCATTTTCCAGTCTGGATGTGGACTAGTTTAAACTTACACCCTAGGGCTAGAAAGTCCATGTTGTGGCAGCTGGCAGAAAGACATATGGAAAAAGTCTTACACTTGCCCTGTTAGCTGCTTCTCCTTTTTCAAATCCATCCTCATTATTAAAAGTCAGTCTAGTATTTTTCAGTCAGAGGGTGGTGACACGCTGGAATAGGTTGCCCAAGGAGGTTGTGGATGCCCCATCCCTGGAGGCATTCAAGGCCAGGCTGGATGTGGCTCTGGGCAGCCTGGTCTAGTGGCTTGTAACCCTGCCCACAGCAAGGGGGTTGAAACTCGATTATCTTTGAGGTCCTTTTCAACCCAGGCCATTCCATGATTCTATGATTCTATGATTCTGTGATTTACACTGGTGCCTGAGTCTGGCCCTGTGTGACCTAAATCAGCACAATTTGATCACATAGTCCGAAATTTAAACCAACCAATCTGTCTCTGTATATATAGAAGCGCATGAGTTTTCAAGGCTTGAGAAGGAAAACAAAGAATTTAGATCTCTCCTACCCTTTGCAGTGTGCTGAAATCCAGGCTGTTTCTCCAGTACAGAGTATGACAAACCTGCAAGCATTAGTTATAACACTGTCATGCATTTTTAACTCATTCTGACAAGTAGAAAAGAAATAAGTTATTTCTCTAAAAGGTGTTTTTGCTAGTTTTGCAAGTGAAAGTATGGAGAAGATTCATAAATTTGAAAACACGGTGCGCCTTTGAGGATAAAAATGAATTAGCTATAATAGAAATGCAAAACCACAGCTCTAAAATAGACAAATGGGAAAAAAATATCTTGAAGAAGATTCATGAAACTCTTTAGACACTAAAAAATTAAATACTCCACTGTCATGGTTTTATGATTTTCGGTTATTGGTACTCCACATCATAACATCATGTAGTGAATGTACCTGGTTCTCAGAAGAGAAGGACTACTACATTCCCCACGGCACTCTGCTCCTCTGTTACCATTTTCCAGCCGGAGGGAAAAGATAAAAGCTCACGGTATAAAACCTTGCAGATCACGAGACCTCGTCCCTTTTTCCGCCGTCTCTCGTCTTGGCAGCACCTCGCTCTCCAGCCATCTTATCGTCGGTAGTAGAGTAAGGCCTACCTTGATTTTGGGACATTCTCTCTCTCTGTATTGGATTTATCAGCTTAAATTGTAATTATATTGTATTATAGTGTGTTGTTTTGCATTCCGATATCTTATTTAGTAGATCAGTTTGTTTCTCCTCAGATTGTTGCCGCTGTTCTTTGCTCTCAGGGCCATCTCCCTACGCTTTTCCCCTTTCCCCTTTTCCCGGGACGTGGGCTCATGGGTCCCCCGTCCCCTTCGTCACGGAACCGGGCCGAACGCCCGTAAACCTTTTGACATCCATGATCTAATGTATAAATTCTGAAGATTTAGCTATGCTGAGGGAGTTGATCTCTTCCTTTTGTTAGTTATGCTTATACTGTGATACTGGCAAAATGCTCAAGCACTATTAAAGCTCATTTGAGATAATCATTTCATTAATTAACAGAGCCAATACTCCCTGGTGAGATAATGAAAGGAATTTTAAATATGTAATTTTGACTTCATTGTTAATAAAAACCTTTTACCTAGATCTTGGCCAGTATAATGAATCATGGCCTCTAGCTAAACAAGATATTTGAACGTGAATACCTAATCTAGAGGTATGAATGGCTCTTTTATCTTCAAAGAAGCAGCCTGATTGAAGAAAATTATTCATAGTCCTAAAGTCTGACATACGATGACATACGCTACTGGATTAAGGTTATGGCAGATCAGATGTGTCTCTAGGGTAAATCCACCTACTTTAAGAAGATAGAACCTGCTCCAGTGTTTTTGGAGCTTCCAGCTTTGAAATCACTGCATAACATCTCAGCACAAGAACAGAAATGGCTGCTTAAATATCCAGGGAGCCCCAAGAAATCTATCCAGATTCTGCATTCCTTTTGTCATCATAAACATTATTTGAACATCTAAAACTCATATACCACAAAGAATGTAACAGATGTTCTCAGCTTATAGGTACTGTTTCATCCAACCACAGTGGAGTGGTGGTCTGAGGAGGGGAGGCAAAGGGAAGCAGACCTGCATGTACACACATCTCTACAGGCTTAGCTAGGTTTAGAGCCTGCTCCCACCCTAGTTTGAAATGCATCTCATTTGGTGGGGCAAAAATTATCAAATTCTGCCTCTGAAAAACCTGTAGTAAAAAAGTTTTAGACCTGTGGCCAGTGCGAAGAAAAGCACAGTTCCATTGACATCCACGAAAAGAAGCCAATTTGCTGCCCCTTGTGCTCTGACCTCTAGTCTCCAGCAACGCTGTGAAGCAGGACTCTAAACAAATAACACATGTTTTACCACGGGCAGTCTATCTGCTGCTCCTATCAGAGAATGCTACTTTTATCTCTAACAAATTGCTTTACTTGAAGGTAAATACATTTGCTTGTATGACAGAAATACATGTAAATGCTATAACAGCATCTAATTGTCTCAAAAAAGAAAAGGTCATTTAGGTTCATTTTATCTTCTGGTTAATGGTATAAGCCTTTAGATGTTACTTTGCTAACAGAAAATACCATAAACCTGTTTTGCAAAGCTAATCAACCCTAAAAGTCTTTTTTACCCTTCATCCAGCCTACTGACTTACTGTATAGAGCAACACTTCTGTCAGGGTAGTAACGTAGACTGGGAATTCAGAAGTTACATCATCCAGGCCTTGCAGTAATGCTGTTTGCATGGCCATCTGAGTTTTAGGAAACCAGACAAAGATATTTATTTGCATGTAGCTAAGAGCAGGAAAGGTCTGACTTGAGCTCCAACTCCATGTTCTAGCTTTGGCTTGAGTGCAGATAGACCACATGTTTCTACTTTGACTGAGCAAGTCCTGCACAACTGCCATCTTCCTTGATAGTTTCTGGTCATTTTGGTCCACAAAGCAAACCCTTCACTTTATCTCCATTTCTTCTTCACACAATGTGCTTCTCTGATGCCTGGAGATGGAGCAGTTTTTTCCAGGAGAAACACTAGCTGTTGTGGGAGAAGAGTGAAGGCAGAACACAGTCAAAAACTGAAATCAAACTCTGACATTTAACCCCAGAACTTCACAGGGAAGAAAACATCTTCAAAGAGTATTTAAAAATAACAGCCTTCCCATCCACCTGGTTTTAAAAAGACGAAAGAAAATAGACACCTGTTGCTAATTCTAAAGATAATCTTAGCTATGCTAGGTTTCTACAAGAAAATAAGCCCAATTGTATTTGCTTAGTCATGATTAAGTGGTAGAAAGACATTTCAACAAAAGCATGTTAAATAAACCTCCATCAAAATAAACTAGGTATTTCATAGCACAAGAAGAGAAAAAATTAAAATAGGACATCACAATTTTGCAATCGTTGTCAGTAAATATACCACATGACAAGAAGCAGAGCCCCAGATCTTCCTCTCAGGCTTGCATTTTAATCCAAATTGAAATGATGGCACGACCAGAGAGTCTCCTCCAAAACTGTATATCATGAGTGGAATCCAGGATATTGGCTCTCCAGCTCAACTAAACAGCCGTGTATCCTTATTGTCCATTTTATTTATCTTCCTTTCAAGAGGTTGGATGCAGATCTGAGAAAAAGTGAGCACGATTATGACTTGCTGCAAAGACAGATACCCAGAAGGGGCAGAGAAGGAAGGAGGTAGTAGAAGGTTACCATGGTAAAAGAGTAGAGAGAACTTTGGAGAGAGAAAGAAAAGAGCAGAAATCGGAATGCTATTGAAGAGAGAAAATATTTTCTTATTGGATGTGGAAAATAATAGTAATCACGATGGAGGAAAATTTCAAATGCACATTGGCAGCTTGCATTGGCTGTCATGTCCATGATTTAGTGACAGGAGAGGGAAGAGGTCCATTGGCTGACAGAAGAGCATCCCTAACACACAACGTGGACATAAGCAGCAGAGATCAGCCCATTGTTCCCAGTGAGTCTGATAATGCTGTGGATGGCTGTGCTAATAAAAGGCTTGGCTGAGAGTGAGAGAGGAGAGATGCACAAAGCATCCAGCATGGAGAGAGGTGGTAATCACTGGAACTAATGAATCCTGGCTTTGAGCTCAATGGCATGTCATTGTGCTGGCACATGCCCTAAAAATGATATTGAGATACAAACAAGGAAGGGAAACACAAAGCAGAAGGCACAGATGCATGATAATAGCCATCATGTATGAAATCAAAGAAATTTCAAACTACTTGCAATTAACATCATTAATAGCAACATAATAGCAGCACGGTCATAAACTAAGACAAATCCACTAAGGTAAATCCACAGCTTTACAAGTGTGACATGTAAAGAGGAGCTCTTAGAGAAGTGAACAGCAAAGATAACTCTCTAACAGCCTAACTTTGCAACTCACTTGAAGAATTAACCACTTCACATGAGATTATCTTCCCTGCTGGATCTAAAGCATCAATTATTCAGAATTCATCTTAAAAGTTTACTCCTGCAAACTGAAAGGGAAAAGTAGTGACAGAAGTCTTTAGACAGGTCCAAAAAAAACCAAGTAAACCATGCTCCAGGGCAGACCAGGTCCATACAAGATTTGCACACCCAGTGCTCAGTCTGATAGAAACAATCTGCTGTCCCTCCTCTTTGCTCACATGAAGACCTCCCTTAAAATTTGTAATAAAATCTGGCTCCAGGTTAGAATTTATTCTTTGTGTGAATCTTGGATTTGACTCAAGCTGATCTCTGACTTTTTAAGTCACTGCAGTATATGCTTGCAGAAGTACTTGGGCTGCAGGTATTAAGAAAAGGAAATACAGAAAATATCACCATCAGTAATAATACAACCATCTTTCTTAAAGTATGTTGGAAGAGAGAAATGCTTTGGAGATGCTACTGCTCCACCCAAAGAGAAAGACATTCCCTTCTCAACGGAGACAGCTCAAAAGGCTCCAGGCAATGCTGTGGTTCAGTCAGCCAGTTCTGCCAATTCTGCAAAATAACAAGTCTGGTCCAAAGGCACCTGTGCTCAGTGCAATTTTGACTTCAATGCACAACTCTGAATTTATGCAACATGAGCTTTCACAGTATCTCATGTTACCAGGAATATTTTAGCTGACTTTTTTATGTGATTTGAAATCTATAACAGTTTTTCCTACTTAAGCCTATTTCTGATTTTCTAATTTATTATTATTATCATTATTACCATTTGCAAACAAATCTGAGTGTTTGTTCTTTTGTTTATACAAACTGCAAGGGAAAAAAAATCATGTTAAGGCAAACAATCTAACAATCTTTTTTTTTGAACAGTACTGTAAATAATCAGTTGAGTTTGCTGGTAGCCTACTGCAAAGAGACTATCTCAGTGCTATACGGATCACTGGAAAATGTCACTTTGTTCAGCAGCTAGAAGATGGTGGTATCCCTTGGGGTTAATGCTCATGGAAAGAAAAGAAACTAGAGATGTTCTGTTTAGTGCTTTACACTCCAACCCTTTATTCGCCCATTTATGAGCTGCTCTTTAAGCTACAGCAGCTGATACAATGGCAAAAGCAATGCCTCCTATTTTATAATGCTGGCTTTCAAAGTCAGAGGCATATGTTGGTGGTATGGTAGTAGAGGTTGAACCTTCCCACCAGTATCCCATTATATGTTGTTGCCATGTGACAGATGGCAGCAGAGGGGCACTCTTGACAGAATGGTGCTTGACATGGAAGAGTGTATGAAGCAAATGTGTGTCACTGAACTCCTCCATGCAGAAAAAATTGCACCCATTGACATTCATAGATGCTTGCTGAACATTTACGGAGACCAAACACAGTGAGACGGTGGGTGATGTGTTTCAGCGGTGGCAACAGCAACATGAAACGTAAGCCATATTCCAGACAGCCACACAGATTTTTGCAAGTGTGGCATGCAGGCTCTTGTTCATTGCCGACGAAAATGCAGAGCTAATGGTGGTGACTATGTTGAAAACTGGTGTTTTGTAGCTGAGAATGTGTTCTATCAAACAGCGTTACTGTGCTCTTTGTAGCTGTTGCAGTTTCCATTGAAATAATTAGGAGGCATCCTTTTTGGAGCAACCTACATATATGCAGCCCAAAGCAATTCCTGTTCACTCAGTGCAGCCCAGGCAAGCCAAAGGGTTGGATATCCATGCACTAACTACTGTAAACTATGATTATATCCACCTCCTGGAAGAGGCATAGTTTGCCATTAAATTCATCTTAACTGCCCTGTAGCTCAATTGGAGTACCTTGTGTGATATGGAACTTTGGAACATTTAGTATTATTTCCACAGCTGTTAAACATTTTTTGTACAATTTTGTGTATGTATAGCAGTTCCTGATTCCCAGAATGAATGTGAACTGTTCAGCACATGGAGAAGCAGGATTATTAGCACAGCAAGAAGGAATGGTCTGTTACACTTCAAAGCTTACAGGATTAGACAACGAGTGGAGTGAATGCTGTCCAGCTCCATGGTTACAGGCCGTGGGCATATGGATGGTGTTGCAGCCATAGCAATTGTCCTTGCTGTGACCTACGTACCTTCTCTTGAAACCAGCTATTATAGATGCAAACAGCAGCATTGCCAGCAGGAGCAGGGTCAGCTAGCATCCCCGTGTGTCATTTCAGAGTCCCTGTGGACAGTTGAAGTTATCTATGCTAGATATCATCATGGATTTTGTTCACAAAGCCTCAGATCAAATGGGGCAATTCTGAGGTAGAGCTCTGTTTTCTGTTCTCTAACATAGCTGGATCTGTTCCAACTCTTGAGTTATACATGGAGCTATTCCTGAATCTCCTTTCCAAAAGACAGGTGCAGACAAGCATGCAAATCAGTTTATTTTTAATCTTTTGGGTGCTTTTTAGAGAGAAATTACCCACAAAGATGCACATCTGAGAGACAGCTAGACAGACAACAGAAATGGAGAGGCTTTTATGATACACAGCATACTTTTGTCTAGTGTTTTGAATAGAATGCATACTTTAGCTTTGTATCTTCCCTTTCCGTGTTGTTAATGGCTTGCTTCCATTTTATTGTTGCTATATACAGGAATGCTTAGAAGTCCCCACCAAGAGGAGAGATCTCTATGAAACACAGTGAAATACATCAGGGAAAGTTCAGATGAGACAGATGAGGCAGCCAGAGCAAGAGCGGAAGGACGTCTAATGTATGAACAGGGGGCAGGGACCTAAAAATTTGATGATGTTCCTAATGTTATAAATGAAGCCTCCAGCAGAACTGAAATAGAGTCCAAGGTCTTAAGCCAAAGCTTACCAGATTAATCAGAAGCGTCTTCTCTTTCACTGACAAATCCATACTTTGCAGCAAAAAAAACACCATGATGTTGGTACAGTGACAGATCCTGGAACATTATTCTCAGATCCCAATCCAAAATGACTAATCAAGCTGAAATATCATGTCCAAAGGGTAATTAAGTAACCAAGGCAATTCATCAAATTCTCAAACCATCTTTTGACAGCTGAAGTTGCATGTTTTTCTGTTTAAGTCTCTCTTCAATAAGTCTCTCTTCTTTAAACAACACAAGCCGTCCTGTTATATTTTTGTATATATTTTTAAAAATTCATTCTTCATTGTACAAATGGAGACTCAAAGGGGAATAGAAGAGCTCATTCCTGGTACCGTTTCCCTAAGTGCCTTGGCTAATTATACACCAAAAGTACCAAAACTTCTCTTCAGTCTAGAGAGTCAGTCGTCTTGATGCAGCAGTATTTTGGGCGCAGGGGAAGTTTCACTGGTTATGAAGTACCACATGTATCCATGATGGGCTTGTGGAAATAAATAAGATAGCCTCAGTCCAGCAAGTATTTGGTGAAGCTGACAAAGAAAATGTAGATAACTTCCTTGTGATCTGACAAACCAGTGGTGCTGGCTCTTAGGAACCTTAGAGCTCCATTTGGAAGGCAGTTTACAGGAAAAGTCCGATGGGAAGAATTTTAGGAGCACTGAGATGTGCCCCAAAACAAAGTTAAGCAACCACCTGTTTAAGAAAATAAGAAATCGTGGGCCATGTCTCCAGGGATGTTTGCATAGCTCAGAGACACTCTGGTCTCCTGCTGCCCTTTCAGAGAAGGCAAGGAGGGTTGCACATGTTAAAATCCTCTGGGATGTTCTAAAAATTTCCAGTGTGAAGAACATGGACTGATGTTATGTACTCAGACCTGTGTGTCTTCATTTTCAGGTTGGACGAGGCCCTGAGCAAGCTGGTCTAGTGCCTGATTTAGTTGTTGGAAACCCTGACCATGGCAGTGGGCTTGGAACTAGATAGTCTTTGAGGTCCTTTCCAACCCAAGCCATTCTATGATTCTATGACTCCCCTTGGCACTACAAAAAGGAAGACCGAACCAGTGCCAAGCAGAAAATATTCTTGATCATGGGTAGAGAGCTCTAGTTCAAGCCGCAGTTCTGATGAATTCCTTGTATACTGGACCACTATCTCACCAGCTTAATCTATCCCATCTGCTGTGAAAAAATGAACAATAGCTTTGGAACTATGTGCATGAAGCTGGTAACTCTGCTGTAAAGTTGAGGACAAGGTGAAAGAAAGCTCAAGTCTTTCTCTAAGAGATAACCAGCTCCTAGCAGGCACCACTAGTGCTTATTACAAGGGACCTACCAATTGAGCATTCACTGGTATTTAGCAGCAGGAAAAGTAGCTCCCCCTGTGCAATTTAGGGCATCATATGAGACCAAAAAAAGCTGAGGAAAGCATGTGTAGAAAAACAAAGCAAGAAATGTGACAGGTTAGGAAGGCTGGGAAGGAAATGCTACCCAAATAAACCTAAGGGAACTGGAAGTACTGTAAACGGTGCACAAAAATGTATAAGTCCTTGGCACCATCTCAGCAGTGATTTTTGGCAATGCCTAAAGCATCTAAAAGTCAGACTTGTGACCTAAAAGGGTTAGTAAAACTTCTGTATTCTCCTGAATATTGGATTAAGGGCATTAAATGCATTACATACATTAAATAGAAAGGGTTCTCTGCCCTTTGTAAAGAAGTCACTTGCTGTTGCTATCTTCAGTTGGCATTATTAGTGACTAAGGCCACATGAAGGCAGCTAGGATGCTTAATCCTTGAGGGTTTAAATTTGACCCCTTGGAAATAATAAAAAAAAAAAAAGCACTTGCTGTCAGTGCTGCCAGCCAACAATAGCAAGCTGCAAGTGGATTTCATGGCTTGAAATCTGTTCTGTTAGGGACATTTACAGCATGAACAACAGCAGGCCTTCTGCTCCTTTTTCAGAAGGAGCACACAAGGCTACTCCAAGCTCAGCTCATCCTTCACATTAGAGTGAAAGTACCAACACCGCCCCAAAAGCATGTGGATCTACAACCAGCAAAGCAAGGTTTCCAGCACTGAAATAGTGATTAAATAATGCATCCAGCTACAGCAGTTGTTTTTTTGTTGCTCTTAGAGCTGCAGGAAAGGCAATGGGCTGGAGCTGCTTAGCTGGGGAGGTTCCTTGGATATCCCATGACGGATGATGAGCTGGATCTACCCTACGGGCTTGGGAGACACCAGGGTGCCACAGTGGTACCCACAGACACCACATCATGCAGGTCTGGATCTGGGCATGGCATGAAAATGTTGCCCAAGTCCCTCCTGGGGTATCTGAGATCTTTAGTGGTTTTTGTGCTTTGCTGTGTGGTTTTGTGATTTTGATCCTTACAGGTACCTAAAGGAAAAAGATTTTTCCAGCTGAAATTGGTTATCCATTCATCTCTTTGGTTTTGCTGTAAGCCCTAGCTGTTAAATCCTTTCAGCCATGCACACAAAGGGGGTGGCCACATGTATCAGCAGTGCAGGTCTGGTCAATCTATGCACGTGAACGATGCTGCCCGCTTGTGTCAGGTAGCACAACAGTAGCCTGGCAACATTGCACATACCAAGCAACAGTATGCTTGTCCTGCGAGTCCTGCTTGCTTTAACAAAAAGAAAGGGCAGCTAGAAATAATGGTGCTGTAATTAACATGTACCAATCATTCTTTGCCATGTGGACTTAGGAACATCACCTCTTCCAAACAGAAACTGAAGGAATTAAATCTCTCATATTTCAGAAATAAATATATGTAAATAGGAAAAGCAACATGAGCTTTTTTGTGCTAAAAAAAATCCATAAAACATTCAGACACTGCCAATAATGGTGTAATTTTACTGAACTGATAACAAGAAGCAAGGAGGCCCTTTATTGTAACCATGGCACCTCATACAGATCTTGCATTTCTAGCTCTAACGCCCTCTACAGTACCTAGTAAAATTTTTCTATGAAAGTTGTTTATCTCACAATGCACTTGAAACGACACACATCGCCAAAAAGCAGGCTGGGGAAATTACAGAGATGGAAAATTACTTTTACTGCATTAGCACCTCCCTGAACAATTCCTTCATTAAAGTAATTAGACATTTAAGACAAAACAACATAAAAACCCATGAGGTGCACAAATTCAAAATGCAGCCGGCATCTTTTTGGTACACAACAGGATTTGATTAGTGGTTGCAACACAGAGACACTGTGTTCATGCTGCAGAGCATGAACGACGTTCGTAACATTCATAGTTACAAGCCTATGAAAGGCAAACTTTTGACTTCAGTTGTGTTTCAAGATACATAGGAAAAAAACTGGGCTGTCTTACGGTGATATAAGCATGATATAGTGATATAAGATAGTGATAGTCTTATCACTATCTACCTGTGCAAAATGTCGGTCCCCCTTCTTCTTGTAAGTTCCCTTCAAGTACTGGAAGACAGCTATGAGGTGTCCCCATAGCCTTCTCTACTCCAGGCTGAACAAGCCTGACTCCCTCAACCTTTATTCATAGCAGAGGTGCTCCAGCCCTCTGATCATCTTCATCGCCTTCCTCTGGACCTGCTCCAACAGCTCTACATTGTACCAGGGGCCCCAGGCCTGGGATGCAGTACTCCAGATGGGGTCTCACAAGGGCAGAGTAGAAGGGTTCAACCCCCTCCCTTCTCCTGCTGGCCACCCCTCTTTTGATGCAGCCCAGGACACTGTTGGTGTTCCTTGCTTACCCTATATAATATTACAGTATCTCCCAAGTAATGTGTAGGGATTGGACATGGAATTGGCCTAACTCTTCACAACATCACTTAAAATATTCAAATGTTTACTGAAATTTTCTCTTGCTACACAACTAGTTATAAAGTGGAGGATTATACCCCTTGGTTTAGTGAAGTGAAAGATGGCAGTTCCAAAGAGACATTAGACAGACAGCTACACAGAGAAGGTTCACCCAGACAGCTGCACAGAGAAGTGTCCCACCACCCCAAGTGAAGCAGCAGCTGGGAACTGCCCCAGTTTGTTCAAGGGATGACCCGACTCTTGCTAACATTTATGTCCAGCATCTGTCAGCAAGGTGAAAGGCAAGCACATTTCAACTCATGCACCATTCCAACAGTATGGTTTTTCCCTTAGCGTTCTTTATGGCTAAATGCCTTCTTCTCTTCAAGCAATCAGGTTCTAGTAGTAATTAAAATCTAGAGAAGCGAGAAAAGAGAGTTTTTTTCTTTAATTATATTCCTGAAGCATGTAAAAGTACTACACTTTTTCTTTGGAAGGTATAATAGACTGTTAGTAACTCCTCGCTGCATCCTTTAACTTTCCTAATTACTGTAGTAAAAAATAATCTTTTTATTCCTGGAAAATGATTAGGTAAATTTAAAATGCCAGGCAAATGTTAGTATTTCTATCTTCAATGATGAATCAGTCACAGTTGGAGCTTTGAGGTTCAGGTGTACAACTATCAAGATATCTGGGCTTCTTCCAAACACCCATTTTTGGAAGAGAACCTTTAATGACTTATATACTGTGACATATGCTAGCTATGAATACACAGTGATGCCTTCAGAGCTTTCCAAAAATACATATTATAAGGTCTAGAAGAATCTCTTTTAATTCACGTTGTTCAAAAATATTCCATTGAAGTAAATTGAGACTTTAATGCAGGAGAGCACAAGTATATCCTGAAGTTTTGATTCAGCCACATACCTAACCAGGTTCTGAATCCAGTACTATTCAAGAACATACTCTAAGTTCAACCCACGTCTAAAGACTTGCCAAAACCATATTTTGCTATCACAGTGATAGATTACTTGGGCTTGGGCATTGAACTGCTGAACTGTGAAGCACAAACAAATGCAAACCAATGTCCAAAGGCCAGCAACTAGTTTACTTGGTCAGGAGTGTGGAAGTGACAGCTGGACATGCATTTAAGAATGGGAGCTCAAAGGTACTGAAAATAATCATAGAATCATAGAATCATAGAATTGCTCAGGTTGGAAAGGACCTTCAAGATCATCAAGTCCAACTGCAACCTAACCATACTGCTCTAACAACCCACCACTAAATCATGTCCCCGAGCACCACATCCAAACAGTTTTTAAACACATTCAGGGATGGTGACTCCACCACCTCTCTGGGAAGCCTGTTCCAGTGCTTAACAACCCTTTCTGTAAAGAAGTTTTTCCTTATATCCAACTTAAACTTCCCCTGGCACAGCTTGAGGCTATTTCCCCTTGTCCTGTCACCTGTCACCACTGAGAAGAGACCATCTCACTGCAATCACCTTTCAGGTATTTGAAGAGAGCAATAAGGTCTCCCCTCAGTCTCCTCTTCCCCAGACTAAACAGCCCCAGTTCCTTTAGTCGCTCCTCATAGGGCATATTCTCCAAGCCCTTCACAAGCCTTGTTGCCCTTCTTTGGACAACGATGATGGATGTTTTTCTAAGTGTGATTTTAAAATGTCTTTTAAAAAGAGGATGTGTTTTTGAAATTTAGATTTCCATATATATAATACATATATAAATAGAAATATGTATATTTCAGTTGGATAAAGAGACAATGCATTCTATTGTAGCTTGAAGAACTATCCTACAAAAAGGGATAATTAATACTTTGTTGATAAAATAAATATCTGTTTAACTTTTGGAGAATTACAAATAAAAATAAAAAACAATAGAGTTCAAAACGAAGAGTCTGGAAAATTTTCCTCTTTCTGCCCAGACCTTCAATACAAGCTGCAATTTTCCAGCGACAGGTAAGAATTGATCTTCCTACATCAGATGTGATACAAGCTCAGAGTAACCCCCTAGTATTCATAACTCTCCATGCTGTGGTCTATATTATAGCAACAAAAACCCCAGTGTCCTTCATATGAGTTTGTCAAAGTCAGCCCTGCTAGCTACCTCACACCACTTCTAATCACACTTGACTGCTTTCTATATCAAATTATCCCACCTTTATAAAGATATAGATATAATAGCACTTTATCTGCTAACTGAAGGCTGGGTGAATCACACTTCTCCTTGAAGATAACACTTCCCACAAAACACACTTTGAAGAAGTAGCCTATCATAAAGGAAGACTATCAAGGATCCTATAAGGCATAAACATCCTGTCCACATAAAAAGTGACTGTGTTATTACTTTTGCTTTTCTCCTTTTGTAAGGTTGCTTACGATCTCTGTTGAATCCTTTCGCTGGAAAGGGGAAGAAACAGCTCTACTCACATATAAATGAATTTATGGGTTTTTAGATACCTCACTCCAGGTCCCTTTCCATTATCTTCTTTACTTTTGTCTACAAAGAAACAAGTTACCTATTTTGCCCTTCAAGGTATTTATTTGGTTTATCCCAATCTTCTCGTTCTTCACGTTCAGACTGCTTCTAGATCCCTCAATGAGGAAAGGATAGGTACGTTTTCAGGTTTAGGAAGATACAGACAAATGAAAATTTATATACATATATACAATTGATATCTCTGTAAATATTTTCTGGGGTTTTTGTTGTTGTTGTTGTTGTTGTTGTTGTTTAACTTTGGTTTCGTTTGGTTTTTTGAGTTGACGTTTTGTTTTGGGTTTTTTTGATCTTGCAGATTTGGGAACACAGGCTCTAATAAGAATTACATTTGCTACCTAACTGAAGCCAGTAGGAGTCTTTTTGGCTGAAAGTGGAAGAGTCTTTTGCCAAGCAAGCTGGCTGGAGTCATCCCATGGGCACTGAGTTCTTGCTAACAGCAAGAGAAGTGGGTCCAGAGAGCACTCAGTACAAAATCAAGACTTTGAAATCATTCATCAAGACACAAGATATTAGGGAAATGCTGCAAGTCTGTACACTAATGTAATGGAGAAGAGTTTAAAGGAATTTCATTTCCCTCTTTATTGTTAGAAATGCAACCTAATTCATGATGCTGGCAATGGAAGGGAAGAGTGGAATGTCTGGAATTATAAAAGCCCAATAGTGCTGTTGACATGTTGATAGACGAAATGACAACACTGCCAATAATAATGCAGAAAAGAAAGACATGGTTAATAGATAATTATGCTCTGTGGTAGGGAATCTAAAAGAAAAGAAAAAAAAAAAAAAACAGACAGTCCAGGCTTTTCAGATAGGCATTACAAACAGTGGGGAAATTGCTGATAAGAAATTCAAATGATGAAGGGATGAGAGGGAAAGAAGATAAATATTTATTTCCAATCAACCTGAGTTTTAAAAAGATCCCTTCAAATAAACTGATACTACTTTACATGAGATTAGAAATTTAGTGATACAGCAGAATTACTGCCATAAGATTCTGTGGGACATTTAGCTTGGATCAACTTTTTTTTTGCAAAGTACAGTCAGAAAGCCTTCATGGATCACACAAAGCCAATAGACACAGCCAGCTTGTACAGCAGTTTCTGGTCTCAGGTTCGAGATCTTCTAGTACTTCTGGAAGTGCTAGGATCATCGGGGACTCCCAAGAACCTATCGAGGAACCTGAGTGTTCTACTGGCAGATGAGGATACCTACAGAGCTTGGTCCAGGGGTGATGGACACCTTACCTGCAGGAGCTGTGTGCCAGTGGACAGTCTGTGTCAACAGAGACACAGGAAAGTCAACATCCTAGGGATAATTAGGGAGAGGATTGTGTGATTATAGGGTTATGACCTCATTCAGGATCACAGAGATGGAGTGGGATAGCTCACATGCCTGGAGCACTGCCATAGATGGAGGTCTGCTCTTGAATTGGCAGGAAACCTGGTGACAGAGGTACTCAGTGTTTTCCTCACCTCAGTCTTTACTGCTAAGACCTGCCTCAGGAACTGCAGGCCTCTAAGACCAACAAGAAAATCTTCAACAAAAAAGACTTACTCTTGGTGGAAGAGTATCAGGTTAGGGAACATTGGTTTTCTCATTAACATTAGCACAAGCCTTAACAATGCCACCTTGCTTGAGCATTATGCACACTTCCCAAGTGTGATGCTGTGATCCTTCAGGCTTCCCTGTGTCTAATAATGGAGGCAGTCACTCTGGATGTTCCTTAGCTGGGACACTATGAGCTTTCACTATAAGAGAAACCAAAATGGAATACGGGATAATAGGTAAAGGTAATTTCTGGTTTTATAATTATATTCAAGGCACATATTCTCAGCCACAAGAAAATAATTCAACAACATTGGCCAAAGCCAAGCCAGGACAAGCACTTGCTCAGCAATGCAAGAAGGATGGACAAGCGATGGGTTGTTTTACAGAGCTGGGGAGTGAACACCTGTATTACCTATGGACTGGCCATATCCAAGCTCTGTATCTGTGCTGGTCTTGATGACAGGACTGTGTCTGTATTTCTAATATGTCTTTTTGTTGGATCAGATAGGTGAAAAAAGGTTGTGCTTGCTTCAAGAAGGTCTATGCCGTAAAGAGCAAAGAGAAAGATAACAATGAGCAACTGCAGTAACTTAAACTATTTGTGTTTGGTCAATCTAAAGAAGGATGACAACTAACGTCCAAAGTGGGCTGGTGTTGTGAAGTATTTTCCAACCCAGCTAGCATCTGGTTTAAATGATTTTTACTATAACACAGTTATGTTTCATCCACAGTGCTTTCTTACTGTGCTCTTTTGTCTCCAGGAAAAAGTTAGATGCCAAACTCAGACATGAGTGTTCTGAATAAACAAAATCCTTCATACTCAATTTTTTCACAATAGTACAACAGTACAGATGCTGTGGCATTTAATGAGGTAGGAAACAACACAGGATGTGTCTCCAGTGTCTCTGGTATCTAGCCTACTTCTAATAACTACCTGCTGAAATGCATGGGTTGTAACAAAAAGCACCATCCTGCCAGCTGGTGGTTTGTGCTCAATTCCCAGGGCCAGATCTTCCTATTTAATTAATACTATGCCTGCATCTTCTTGCTCTGTGCTGTTTCTTCACTTTTATCTCTGCTCTACATCCTCAGACAGCACAATGCCCAGCACCCATTGGCACAACTCTCATGAAGCAAAGAGAGAGGTGTTCAGTTATACACACAGGCAGCAGGGGCAGAAGCGTGACACAGCTCATCCCCCTCCTTTCAGGCATCATCTGTTATTCAGCAACAAAAAGCACTAGCCATGGCAGGAAGGAAGAGAGGGAGCTGATGGGCTGCACATCTCAGCAGGAGCAGGTACCTGTTGGCTCTTGTATCGAGCCCTTTTCCCGAATGGGAAGTTCCTTGCCCTGTGACCCTTAAAACAGTGGATGGAAAGATATGGAAAAGTCTTTTGCGCATACTTCTCCTTTCCTAATCTTCTTGAGTTCTATCAACCTCTTGCTTAAAAGAAATTGCTGCCAATATGACACTAATCGTAAATCTGTGTCATTAAGCATGTTCTGCATGAGATGTATTTTTCACACCCACTTTTAACCCTGACAGCTCAGAATTCCTTCTAGTTAGGAGATTCACCATTATTTTGTGAGGCAAAAGTAGTTCAATGGATCGATGCAGTCTGACAGTAATTAATAACTGCAGGGTAACCAACGCCTTTCCCTCATTGCTTTGGGTGTTGTCTCTAGCTGCCTGCTCTGCACACCTCCAGCCCTGGCTGGAAGTTGGTCAAAGCCAACAAGCTCTCACTGGAACAGGCACAGAGCTGTGAGGTCATAAAGCACCTTATATATTATGTTCTGTTTTCTCGAACCTCCCTCATAAAGGAGTATAAAAAAATAAGCAAAGTCATCCCTCCTACAAGGAATTGGATACTACAAAAAAAATCTTCTGCAGACCAGAAACTTTTCCTACACACATATTTATGTGCTTATAGGTAAATATAGGTGTTCATACCAAAAGATTGTGTTTACTTTGGGTAAAAACATCACATTTTCTCATTATAGCTATCCAGTTGTACTGTCCCTCTGTACTCAGCAATGATGAGGTTGCACCTCAAGTTCTGTGCTCAGTTTTTCACTACAAGAAAGAGATTGAAGCCCTGGAGTGTGTCCAGAGAAAGGCAATGAAACTGTGAGGGGTCTGGAGCACAAGTCTTATGGGGAGCAGCTGAGGAAACTGGGATTGTTCAGTCTGGAGAAGAAGAGGCTCAGGGGAGACCTTATCGCTCTCTACAATGACCTCAAAGGAGGTTGTGGTGAGGTGGGGTTCAGCCTCTTCTCCCAGGTAGCAGTGATAGGATAAGAGGTCATGGCCTTAAGTTGCACCAGGGGAGGTTCCGTTTGAATATTAGGAAAAATTTCATCTCAGAAAGAGCAGTGATGCACTGGCACAGGCTACCCAGGGAGGTGGTGGAGTCACCATCCCTGGAGGTGTTCAAGAACCATGTCAATGTGGCACTGAGGGACATGGTCAGTAGGCATGGTGGGGATAGGGTGATAATTGGACTAGATGATCCTACTGGTCTTTTCCAACCTTTATGATTCCATGATTCTTTGAATCCATGTTTCCTTTACTCCTCCCTGAGGAAGCTTGTGGACTATTCTACATGATTTCCATATGGCATATATTGTACCATGTTGCTTCAGTTTTTCCCTTCTAAGTTCCCAAGAAATAATTTTATTTTATTTATTTATTTATTTATTTATTGTACATGTGAAATCCAGCTTGGAAAATACTGAAAAAATAAATGTCTTAAGATCAGGATTGTTTATGAAATGGATTGCTCAAAGGTGAACCCTTCACAGGACAGAGCAATTTACGCTATTTTTTGGGTAAGTAAACTTGGAATAAAATGTTAGCTACCCCACAATCTATAGCATGGTCTTTAACAGAAATGTCAGCAAAGCTTTTTATGCCACATTTTTAGCAATCACTTTAAGCTACACCACTGAGCAAGAGATATTTTAACATCACCTTGTCATCAGTATTTACTCCTCAGTTCTAGTAGTAGTCACCTACATTTTCCTCCTGCTTCCAAACTATCTCCTGTGGTGGAGCCTGTGGTGGCATGGGGCAAGGCTGAACAGAAGTCAGACAGGATTTATTAGAGCCAGCCCTTCTTCACTCTGTCTGGCAGCTATCTGTCTGTATTATTTCAAGGCTCACACTCTGGATTTCTTTCCTTCTGTGATGCCTCGGTAACAATACCTTAAGTTTATTCTCAGCGGCATTCGAGTCAAAAGCCCTTCATTTCAAGCACAGCTGACATCAGTTGCCTACACAACACAACAGTCTCAAATTGTTTCGATGAACAAGGGGAAATGAATGGAACTATCTAATCAATATAACAGGTGAATTTGAAATACCCATCCTTTATTTAAGTCCCTTTGCTAAGAGCCAGTGTTTTATTAAGCATATTCCTGCAAACTGCCTTAAACTGAAAGAAAGCAATTATTGCCATTCACTATGTTTAGCCAGGAAAGTATTTCTCTATTAGGAGTTCGGCAGAAATATGGGCACACTTTCAGGATCAAGGGGTCACTGGCAAAATATAGTTTTCATGTAGCAAGTAAACTGCCAGCAGTAAAAACCAGCATCAGGCTGGGAGAAGCAGACAGAGGCTGTTATCACTGGAAGCTTTCGCTGGGCAAACCTAGGAGGAACTGTTTCTGCAGCAGCACGTACCAAGCCTGGTCTGAAAGGACAAAAGTGCTGTGTCACTTCCCTCCTTTTTCTCAACTGTGCAGAGGTAGAATAAGAGACTCTTTTAGATGTCCCATGGAGACACAGCCCATCCTGTTATGGCTCAGACTTGAACACTGTGTCTTCTCCCAGCACAAGTGAGGAAGTTGCCTTGCGTGGGTGCAGAACATAATCATTAAGCTAAATATCTGTTTTTAGAGGAGATGATCCAGACTGTGGTGTGTTTCTCCAAAATGCTAGTCTAGTAAGAGTTAGTGTAGATGTTGCCAAAATACCCCTTTACCTACCATCCTGTAGTCATTCCCACAGGTGGTTCAGAACTAGTGTTAGAAAAGACCCTTCAAAGGAGGGTCAGGTGGGATGTTAGAAAAAGGTTCTTCACCAGAGGGCAGTGGGCATGGAAGAGGCTCCCCAGGGCAGAGGTCATGGCTCCAAGCTGCCAGAGTTCAATAAGCATTTGTATGACACTCCCAGGCATATGGTCTGATTTTTGGGTGGTGGTGTGTGGAGCCAGGAGTTGGACTCGATGATCCTTATTGGTTCCTTCCAACTTGGGATATTCTATGATTCTCTGATTCTATGAAAACCTGAAGCTTGGCAGGTGGATGGCACCACTGAAATAAGCAGATGAGATTAGCTTGTCTACAATGTTGCATGACAACATGAGTATTACCTCGTCCATTGCAGCCCTCTGCCTTTGAAATTGCCCATTTGGGACAGTTAGATTTCCCCATGGTGTTTTACTTGTATGTCAAGGCATGAGTGACATTCGTCTTCTTTTCTGGCTGAACTAATACTCCAGCACTGGTTATTAACATAAGAGAGTGGAATTATAACTAAATGTCTTAAAAACCACACTGAGAGCCCTCAGCTGTATTCATCTTATGCCTTCAAACAAGGTGCCTTTTCATACTACTGATTTTCTGGAGAAGCTGAAGATCAGGGAGAGGGAGAAGGGGGCATGACATCCTTGAGCATCTGTAAGCAGAAAGGAAGCACTGGTGCCCGTTCCTCTTTATAACCCTGCCCTTTGGTATACCTACTAAACTGCAACTGGAGACAATCCAAACTGAAAAGGAACTGGATGATTCATACGCCAAAAGGATCTCAAAAGCTTCCTTTTTGTGTGCATGGGTAGCAGTCCCACTGCTGTCACTGAAGTACTCATTTCTCCGATAGCAATGAAGGGCATAGCTTGAAGTTCAAAGAAATCTGGTGAGCATGAGCAAACAGAGATTCAGAAAGATCTCTCCAGTGTGATGCTTGTTGGATGACTTGACCTCAGGAATGAAGACCTGACTCCTGAACTGCTGGAGCCTCCAGCCACATAGAGATCAAACTGAACCTGCTGCACTTAGCATTCTTTTTGTGTTGTGATAATAAAATACCAAGACTTCCTACTGACACCATACTGTAAATAAAGGCAAACTCCTCTGATAGAAAATACAAAGCAAATGGTTTGCATCCTGTGATACAAAGCAGGTATAAATGAATAAAGGTCCTTCTCTCTGCAATTGCCATGAAAAGCTGAGAAATTATTTCCTCATTGGGATTCCTGAGTAAAAATGTGCTTTCAAGTGACAGAAACGCACTGAAAACCAATTCTAGAGCAAGATCACCAAAACCCAGGCAAGCTTTCCATTACTTGTTTAATACCACTAGGTAATTCATGTTTATAAACTTGAATCAAAAGGATCGCCTTCCCTGGGCCCTTTGGATCAGACAGCTCCTTGAATGACCCAAACACTGGAAAGATTTCCATCACACTGACTGCAGCCAGCAGGTCTCAAAGCTACACTCAGACACATATTTACAGTCCCAGATCCCATGTCCTTTAGGGATGCACTCGCATGTAGGACAGTCCCTGGTCAGAATTTAAACAATCGCAGCAAAGAAAGAACAAGGACATGGCTGCACATCTCCCTTCAGAAAGAAAAAACGGTGGAGGGTTAGTAGTGCACTGCTGTTCAGTTGGTGCTGAGGCACTGGGCCGGGCAACATGGAGGAAAGAGGTGCCGCCATGATGGCGTGGGGCAGGGGGCAGCCGCACTGCAAGCTGTGCTGCTTTGGACATGGCTGAGCTAGTGCTTGAAACTGCCTGCAGCATTCAACCTGACACATTTGTAGAGAAATCCACGGAATAGCACTTCACTCCACATACAAAAGATCCTAAGCCCTTGGTCAGAGGACTCAACAACTGTCAACCTTGTTTTCCTTCTTGTATGAGGAGCTTAACTACGGTGCAAATTCATTTCAGCTAGATTAAGTCTCCTTAATTTGGCGCTAATAGAAAGGCATGGGGTTCTTTAAAGGACAATCCAGATCTCCAGTGGAGCAACTCACAGTCTTGAAAGGGGCAGAAATAGCACAAACTTCTAAGAACTCTGCTGACTGATGAAAAGATATTGTCTGGAAACACTCCAAGAAGTTCACTACAAAGACTGTCAACATGAAATAGAAATGTGATATGAAAAGCCATGCTAGGCCTCAGCATATTTATGTATTTAATATTTTTCTGATCCCTACTCTCTGTTCTTGGTTTTGTTTTTGATTGTGTGTCCTTCTTCCCTGCCTTCCCTTTCACTCCCTTCCTTTCTGATACTCATTTATTTCTATCAGCAGGTGCCTCTCCGACTTCATGCTCTCAGACACGCCTCTTCCCTCTCCTCATCCTTTCACTGCCGAAGCCAAAGGTCTCAGCATGAACACTCCAATTCATTGTGAACAAGGCTCTCTGGAGCAAGTTCTGGATGTGTGCAATAGGCAATACATGCCCTCCTTTCATTAATCAAAAATGTGGAGAAGGAAAACAAGATACAGGTAGAAGCGCAGGATGCCAAGCTGAGAGGTGAGGAAAGCTTTTCCGTAGCTGTTGCCCCTAATGCCCAAAAATCCCAGAACTGATCTCCACAAAAGAAAATTAAAATAAAATAAAATAAAATAAAATAAAATAAAATAAAATAAAATAAAATAAAATAAAATAAAACCTGTTCTGTGTTTTTTGCTTTTTTTTTAATATTCAAAAGAAGTAAGACACCTATACATGGAGAACCACAAATTCAAAGAAATTTGGCTTTTTTTTTGTCATTCCATTGTTACCACAAATTGGTCAATCAGGAAACTCTCTAAGACTCAGTTTGGAGTATTAGAAAGCAGGCATTCTTTGTTCTTGATGCTAGATGCACAAGGGAATCCTATCACCTAATTATGCATGCCTTGCACAAAAGATTTTCAGCTTATACACTTTTCTTGTGTTACATACATATTCAATACTTCCCCCAAAATCATTAACATAGAGTTCCATCTCCTTGCCTTGTCTGCATAATACTTCCTTTCACAACCAGCTGATTCAAAGCAGAACTTTCCTTAACTACTTGATACTAAGACTTGACAGAACTCCCCTTATCTGCTCAGTACAAGGAGTTCAGCATACCATCCTTATCTATTTGGTACAAAAACATACACTCTTCGCATTTTCTAAACAAACTACAGGGCTATCCATCAACGAGCTCCATCAACGAGTATTAGCAAGCTTAACAACATCGTTTCAACTTGTATCACCCATGAGGCTGAAGGCAGAGACTTTCCCCAGTGCTTTTGCCACCCCACTGAAACTAGTAGTTCTCCTCATACACAGCAACAGGGACTGGTGTCCTCTCCACTCAACGGCATTCACCTTCAAGCGTGATCTCTTCATACTGCAAGACAAGTCTGCTTCATTTTTCTCTCATTCAGGTGCTACTTTTCTCATCTTTCTACCCAGACCATCCAACTCCAAGACTTCCTGCCATGGCACTGCAGCCATTAATCAATGAAGACAGACAGACACTGCAGACATTAATCAATGAAGACAATGAAGACAGACACCGTCTGCCCCTCAGACGGTGGCAGATCCTCTCGCCTGCCATGATTGAGCTGAGGGAAACAAACTGGGAGAAGAGGAGGAATGGAAGCAGGTCCCAGCTCGGCGATGCAGGCAACCCCCATCCCGGCCTACCTCGGTTCCCCAGGTGCCTCTGTGTAACAGGTTTGAGGCCCTGGAACCTGAGAGAGAGGTGAGTGAGGATGCAGGAGGAGCTCCGCCTTGCCAAAGTTGCCCAAGGTGAGGCGGTCAACTCCACGGCTTGAGACTGCCTCTGCCAGGAAGGACAGAAGGGTGATCGTCGTAGGCGATTCCCTTCTGAGGGGAACGGAGGGCTCTATATGTCGGCCTGACCCTACCCGTAGGGAGGTGTGCTGTCTCCCTGGGGCTCGGGTCAGGGATATCTCTAGAAAACTCCCCAGTTTGATCCACCCCTCTGATTATTATCCTTTATTAATAGTACAGGCCGGCAGTGATGAGACTGCTGACAGAAGCCTGAAACTTATCAAAAATGACTTCAGGGGACTAGGGCGTTAGTTCAGGGAATAGGAGCACAGGTGGTATTTTTTTCCATCCCTTCACTGACAGAGAAGGACACTGAAAGGGGCAGGAAAACCCATCTCATAAACACGTGGCTGAGAGGCTGGTGCAAACGCAAGAATTTTGGGTTCTTTGATCACGGGGCGGTTTACTCAGCACCAGGCCTGAGGTCTGCTGATGGGTCCGGCCTGTCTCAAAGGGGGAAACGCACCTTTGCCCAGGAGCTGGCAGGGCTTATAGAGAGGGCTTTAAACTAGAGAGGAAGGGGGAAGGGGATAAAACCAGCCCTGCAACAGGTGTGCCTAGGTGGGCATCGGGATTAGGGGTGAGGCAAGGGGCTCAGCTGAAGTGCGTCTATGCCAATGCCCGCAGCATTGCGGCAGGCAAACTATGACCTAGTTGCCATTACAGAAACATGGTAGGATCGCTCCCATGACTGGAGTGCTGCGATGGATGGCTACAAGCTCTTCAGAAAGGATAGGCAAGGAAGGAGGGGTGGTGGCGTGGCTCTCTATGTTAGAGACTGTTATGATGTTATTGAACTTGCAACTGGGGAAGACAACGTTGAAGCTCTGTGGGTTAGAATCAAGGGAAAGGCTGACAAGGCAGACATCCTGGTGGGGGTCTGTTATAGACCGCCTAACCAGGATGAAGAGACAGATGAGGCGTTCTATAAACAGCTGGCTGAAGTTGCGCGATCACCTGCCCTTGTCCTCATGGGAGACTTCAACTTCCCTGATATATGCTGGGAATACAACTCGGCACAGAAGAAGCAGTCTAGGAGGTTTCTAGAGTGTATGGAAGATAACTTCCTTCTGCAGCTGGTCAGAGAACCTACCAGGGGAGGTGCCCTGCTAGACCTGCTGTTTACAAACAGGGAAGGTCTGGTGGGGGATGTGGAAGTTGGGGGCTGCCTTGGTCATAGCGACCATGAAATGGTAGAGTTCTCGATTCTTGGTGGAACCAGGAGAGGGGACAGCAAAACCGCGACCTTGGACTTTCGGAGGGCAGACTTTGAATTGTTCAGGAGGCTGGTAGGAATGGTCCCTTGGGATTTGGTCCTGGAGGGTAAAGGGGTCCAGGAAGGCTGGTTGCTCCTCAAGAAGGAAGTCCTGAAGGCGCAGGAACAGGCTGAATTAAGTTTGGCTGCTGGGATTAAAGGGAACAAGAAACTCTTTTACAAATATATTAACAGTAAGAGGAGGACCAAGGAGAATCTCCATTCTTTACTGGACGCAGCTGGGAATGTGGCCACTGAGGACAATGAAAAGGCTGAGGTTCTCAATGCCTTTTTTACGTCTGTCTTTAAAAGCCAGACCAGTTGTCCTCAGAGCACTCTACTCTCTGACCTGGAAGTCTCGGATTGGGAGCGAAACAAACCCCCCATGATTCAGGAGGAAATGGTCAGAGACCTACTACTCCCCCTGGATTGCCACAAGTCCATGGGGCCGGACGAGATCCACCCGAGAGTGCTGAGGGAGCTGGCAGAAAAGATAGCCAAGCCGCTTTCCATCATCTATTGGCGTTCCTGGTCAACTGGAGAGGTCCCAGAAGACTGGAAACTTGCCACTGTGACTCCCATCTACAAGAAGGGTCGTAAGGAGGATCCGGGGAACTACAGGCCTGTCAGCCTGACCTCGGTGCCGGGGAAGGTTATGGAGCAGATTGTCCTGAGGGAGATCACACAGCATTTGCAGGACAACCGGGGGATCAGGCCCAGCCAGCAAAGGTTTGTGAAGGGCAGGTCCTGCTTGACCAACCTGATCTCCTTCTATGATCGAGTGACCCGCCTGGTGGATGAGGGAAAGGCTGTTGATGTGGTCGACCTAGACTTCAGCAAAGCTTTTGACACTGTCTCCCACAGTATTCTCCTGGAGAAACTGGCAGCCTGTGGCTTGGACAGGTACACTCTTTGCTGGGTAAGGAGCTGGCTGAAGGGCCGGGCCCAGAGAGTGGTGGTTAATGGAGTTAAATCCAGCTGGC
>NC_034409.1:166441151-166442239 GCF_002078875.1 Numida meleagris
GGGTTGTTGGTGGTAGGTGGATGGTTGGACTAGGTGATCTTGTAGGTCTTTTCCAACCTAGCTCATTCTATGATTCTATGAAGAATCCCCACAGATCAGCAGCACAAAATGAATCTATTCCAGCTATCCATCAACAACATCTGCCTTGCCCTGTGCAGATAGTCTCATGTTGGCAGATCTTGGATTTGTGTCAATACCAACAGCTCCTGTTTCCCTGCAGCCTGTGAAAATTAAATCAGAAGGCAAAGATCATCAGCCTGCAAAGCATACAGACCACTTCAAGCAGGAGAAAGTGAAACAAAGCATCTGAGGGACAGAGAAGGAATGCCTTGTAAGGTGGCACACTCAGCTCAATAGATGGCTGAACTTCAATACAGACAGGCATTCTGACAGTAGTAGAATACACCAAAGAAACTGAGATCTGTGTAAACTGATGAGCTCACTCTACACAGACAGTGGAATAATGGAAGAAAGACTGGTCATATCTATGGTAACAAAGACTGTTCATATCAATGGCAAAAATGGATAAGTGTTAGGGGCAATAGAAGGTAGAGAATATAGAGATACATTTTGATGGTGAAGTTGTCACAAGTGCTGCATTAAAGCAGGCATACAATGAAGGGAAAGTCTAGACTATGTTTGTCTCATAGGGAAAAGGGTTAATTCATGACTTCAGTGTCCTACATGCCTGTATCCTCTATACTTCTTTCCCTGACTCTTTATTGTTTATTCACTTATTTGCCTTCAGCCATTCTCCATCTTTTCCAGGTCATAGAATCATAGAATCACAGAATCATAGAATGGCTTGGGTTGGAAGGAACCTCAAGGATCATCAAGCTCCAAACCACCTGCTGCAGGCAGGGACGGCAACCTCCATATCTAATCACAGAATCACAGAATCATAGAATGGCTTGGGTTGAAAAGGACCTCAAAGATCATCGAGTCTCAACCCCCCTCCCAAGTGCAGGGCTGCCAACCACTAGACCAGGCTGCCCAGAGCCACGTCCAGTCTGGACTTGAATGCCTCCTGGGACGGGGCATCCACAACCTCCCTGGGCAACCTGTTCCAGTGCGTCACCACCCTCTGA
>NC_034409.1:166443234-166449831 GCF_002078875.1 Numida meleagris
CTGTCAAAGGCTTTGGAGAAGTCCAAGTAGATGACATCCATCGCCCTCCTCCCATCCACCGATGCCGTCACTTCATCGTAGAAGGCCACCAGATTGGTCAGGCAAGATCTGCCCTTGGTGAAGCCAAATACTATTTTTAAAGTACCAACATGGGTTTGAGCCTTCTTCCTGCAAAACCTCTTCTCACATAATCAGGTCTCCAAAAGGCAGTTCCACAAGCACAACTGTTTGTGTGAAGAAGCATTTTCTGAGCTCAGCAGTCACCACCTCCTTCAAAGCATTAGCACAGCATTTGCTCAGACTACAAGTCATAATGGAAATGATCAAAATGGAAAAGTTGATCAAGAAGCAGAACTACCACGGAATTAACTGTCAGTATATATTAAAATTGCATGATCAGAAAAAGAGATTCCCTCTTTCAATGAGAAAATACATGATGGACAATCAGATGACACAGAATAAGAAGACGGGAATTAAGTTTTCAGTGCCTTCTGCAGCAAAGTGGTCATAGAGCTTCCATTAATTTTAGTTGTAGAAGAGATGATGTATTAATTAGGTTTTGCACAAGGCATTAATTAAATATCTATTCAAACTAGGAAAACAGAAAAATGGTTTATTTTCTTTCCTAATTCCTCGACAAGAGCCAAGTATTTTTTTACATCATTTCAAAGAACAACAAATAGTTCTTATTAGGACTTAAGTCTAAAATTCTTAATGAGGCATGATTTCCATAATATGCAGTTTACAAAAAGTAGTTGCATATTAGATTGAAAATATATAAGCTTGTTTTAATAGCTGCATATTTCATATTTGACATTAGATAGCATCATCCACAGTAGTTGAAATACTACAATATTTTCTTCAAGCCTTCAGTTTCTGAATTGCATAACAATTAATGCCACATAAATACTTCAGCAAGATCTGACCTGCTTCAAAATAGCAATGAGATAGCCTGCCAGGTAGGAGCAGAGATCAAACCGCCGAAATACGACTTGGCTGGTTCACTCCTACTGCTCTTGCTATAAATACAAAAGCAGGGGAAGGATCCATTTCACATCTAGATCATAGATGCTGGAACTAGTGCCCTAAAATAAGGGCCAGAGCTCCCTACCTACAGCACTGCGAATCATAAAATCATAGAATCATTAAGGCTGGAAAAGACCATTAGGATCTTCTAGTCCATCCATCAGCCCATCCCCATCATGCCCACAGACCACATTCCTCAGTGCCACATCTACATGGCTCTTGAACACCTCCAGGGACAGTGGCTCCACCACCTCCCTGGGCAGCCTGTTCCAATGCCTCATCACTCTTTCTGAGATTAAATTTTTCCTAATATTCAAACTGAACCTCCCCTGGTGCAACTTAAGTCCATTACCTCTCATCCTAACACTGTTACCTGGGAGAAGATGAGGAAGAAGATGAGGTAGGCCTTAGGAGTCTGTCTGTCCATGTACACCTTATCCAGCAGCTACATTAAGTAGAGGTAATATTGCTCTAGAGGTCCTCAGATTAAAACATAGTTTGACATCTTTTGTTTTCCCACTCCTTCACAACACTATTTTGATACAATCTCTATCTGGCACACAAGGAGCAGAGGGTCACTGCACAAGTGTCCTGCGCTACAAAGGCCATTCAGGCTACCATTGCTCTCTGCCTTGGTACTGTGGAACATCCAGAAATTACCTGCAGTGATGAATTGCATCTTTTCCTATTTTGCCTTTATTCTTGCAGTCAGACATTATTCGTTTGGCCATAATAGAGCATGACTTTCAAGAGGAGGTTTGATTATTTGTGCTTATTGCTGACCAAGGTTGTACAATAAATTTCATGAAAAGGAAACTAATACAGCATCTCATGCCTTTTGGAACACTTAATCAATCATATTCTTGCAAGCTATGCATGAAAAATACTGGCAGCTCAAGGCTTATAAAGAAGATGAGTACATTTTTCCACCACACATCAACCACTGACATTCTTCTCATGCATTTATCAGCATGGAAGCTGCACAAAATCTTGCCATCTCAGTCTTATTGAATCAGCTAACTAAGAAGGTCTCCTATCAGCAGTGCAGCTGAACTCTGAAATGCTCCATCTCTTTCTCCAGCCATTGCAATATTGTACATTACTGCAGGAATTTTCCTCCAGAAGTATTTCATGTATATACAAATGCTTGTTCTCAATAGTGCTAACAAGATGCTGTTGTGCAAAGAGAAAATATTGTGATGTCTTTCACAGAATCATAGAATCATTTGATTTTGAAGGGACCCTTAAAGGCCATCTGGTCCAACTCCCCCACGACAAACAGGGACACCTACAGCTAGATCAGGTTCTCAGAGCCCCACCCAGCCTGACCATGGGTGTCTCCAGGGACGGGGCATCCACCACCTCTCTGGAAAACATATTCCAGTGCCTCATCACCCTTGTTGAGAGAGGATCCCTCACAATTTCTTCTCATGAGTTTATTGTATAAAGACATTATATGTGGTTGATGCATATAATGGTAGAAGGTGACACCTTTGCTGTTATATATGTCCACATCCATTATCATGGAGTACTGACGCTCAGACTGCATCTGGCTAGCAAGTTAAACAGGGATGTTCCTAATCCTCTCTCCTTTGGCTTTCTCCACTTTCTCCAGCCTGTTGACTGCCCTGTAGGCAAGCAGGAAGAAATCTCATATCCTCAGAATTGCTCTCATGTTTTTGACTGCAAGGCTAACTGGTATGATAGTGAGACCTCTCTGCTATTCTCTACCTTTATTCTCTCAGCAACATACCATGAAATTTCATTAATGAAGAATAACACAATGAGACCTCAAGAACATTGTGTATTTCTCCAGTTAGGCAAAGGAGAACATCACAGGGTGATGCACAGAGAATGGAGGAGCAGAGGGACAGTGGTAGGACGTGCTGCTGAGCTCTGCCTAGGCAGGGACAGGCTGGAGTTTTCTCAGGGCAGGTTTGGATACTGCTGGGAGTCTCTGAGAGGAACATAGGGACTTCCTTGGGGCACTAGGGAGGGTGGGACTTTTGACCTTAGACTAGATATTAGGAAGAAATTCTTCACTGTGAGGGTGGTGAGACACTGGAACATGTTGCCTAGAGAGGCTGTGGATGCCCCCTCCCTGGAAGCATTCAAGGCCAGGCTGGATGGGGTTTTGAGCAGCCTGATCTGGTGGGAGGTGTCCTTGCCTATAGCAAGGGTTTGGAACTAAATGATCTTAAAGGTCCCTTCCAACCCAAACTATTCTGTGATTCTATGATTCTATGGCCTGTTCTGCAGCTAGCAGGCCAGGGAGGTGGGCAGAGACACTGAGGGTATTTCAAAGCAAAAAAAGTTTGGGAACCAGGAGAAGGACCTGGAGAGCTACTCAGGGAAAACTGGTGAAGGGCTCTTGTGGGAAGAAGTGAGAGGACTAGGTAGCAAGTGTGAAATGAGAAGAGTTTTCACAAGGTCAAAGATGGCAGAACAAGGGGTATTTTGAGCTGTTGTGCTGGGCCTGAGACAAAGGGCTAGGAGGAAAAACAGCCATCTACAAGCCTACAAACCACTACAAAGCACGGAGGTTAAAAAAAAAAGCACTTATATACATACTCTGAAGAAGTGCTTCCTAAATCTCTCTCAGTAGCGTACAAGCATGCAGACGCAGTAAATACTTCACTAGAGTTATGAGAGATACTGCACCTAATTGAGACCACATCAGGAACTCAAACGTGTGTGGCTTTGACCAAAACAGCTTGATAGCCACTTCCAGCATTTCAAAAAGTGCCATAATTCTACAGTGGTTTAGCTCCTAGAGCACTATTTTGCCATGTCATCCTTCCAGAAGCAGAAAGGACCATGGTCAGCATGACAGGACACCAGCTATGTGCTGTTCTGTGCAGTAAGGTGAGCTCACAGAGTGACAGCTGCCATCAGCTTCTGAGAAGATTAACCCACCCACTCACCACATCACCCTGTTTGTCCTGTATAGTATAATCTGTATATAGTATAATAGTATAATCTGGGAGGTGATCAGTGAAAACTCAACAAAATACCATGGGGGGAACGTGAGTACTTAAAATGAAGTCAGTTCTCCTCAATCAAAAATGATAAAGCATTTTTGTTTGAATCACTTGAATCCTTGGACTGCAGTAGATGTGACAAAAAGGGTGAATTACCTGTTGGCAGGTTTTCTTCTTCCAAGCTGATAGATGAAGAAAGTGTGGAATTGCCTTACATGGGATCTCTTGTGTTCTATTTCATTCCAAATGCAACATCCTTTGGAAAAATCTCTCTTGGTGATGATTCACAGCAAGGAATTATACAGCTAAGGATGTAATTGAGCTCTCTGAAAAGGTTACAGGGAAGAGAAAGAAAAATAACTCTTCTCTCTTGCTTAGAATGACTTTTTTAAAAATGATCTACTACTTACAATGAAAAATCTCAAATAAAGAATAGCATGATGGTACCAGAGATAACAGTGCTTGCCTTAGGTTAATTAAACCAGGAATGTTATCTACTGAGCAAGATATAATAGAAGCATGCATTAGATTTTGTAAGTTATTTGCAGAATTGACAAGGTCATATGCTCAAAGATGACTTCATTACATAGCTGTGGTAGGGTCACAGTGAGAGGTAGATCACCAATTAGAAACAATATCATACATCAAAACGGCTTTTTTTTACAGGGCAAAATTCATGACAACATATCCCCAAAGCTTCATCTTCCCAAAAGGTTTGCAAGAATCCATTACTTCACATACACGATTTGTGAAATAGTCAGGATACAGAATCAAATCAGCTACCTGCTCTCCCAGCTACCATCCATACCAGTGCAAGACACGGCCATCTCTCCATTTACCATCCATCTTTGAACTCTCCACATGGAAGTAAGACAAACGAAAGACCTGGAGAATTTTTTCTCTAGCAACTCAGAGGTTTTACAGATGTGCAAAATTTTCTAGTAGTTGTCTCCATTCTTTATAGCCAGCTTGAAACATTTCTTACAGCTCTGATGGGAACATTTTGCTTGGAAAGTTGGTCTGTTCAGCATATCACAGGTAGTAAACCTGACTTGTATGATGGAAATAGTGAACACATGTCCACTGCTGCTGTCCTGAAAGTTTGTCCGTGCTTACACAGAGGAGATGACCAATCTTAACAAACAGTAATTGTTTTTAAATAATAATGAGTGAAGGAAAAGATTAAGAATAGGCTAAAACAAAGTCTGATCTGGAATCAGTGTTGACCACACTTTGAAAAGGAGGTTGGACATCCTGAAGCCCCTTCCAGCCTGCATCATCTATGATCCCAGTTCCTAGAGATGCTTCTGCTCAACTCACATGGCTGCAAGGCACAGGATGAAGGAAATCTACCTTGCATCAGCTCAAAGCAGCAACTCTTGGTCAGCACAGGGCTTGCCAGTTCTACGCTTCTGTGCAAATAAAAAACTGGAGGGCAACGGATGAAGCTAATTAAGCCAAGCTAAGGAGGAGGACGTGCAGATCTTTGTCTTTGGAACGTACCTCCAAAGGTACTGCTTAAAGATCTGCAGTACTGACCTTCCTGAAAAGAAGAGTGAATGGCATTTCAGTGAGAACCTATTTGAAAAGAGAAAAAATAGTACAGATATCCCGATTTGCCCTTATTTGAACACAACTATCTCCCTGGAAAAGAAAAGTAAAAAAAGATGACTCCACAAAATTCGTATTACTTTACTGCAGGCTTCATGTTGCTCTTCTACTTCAAGCTTCATTATACTTGCTGAAGTCACATCCACTGGGAAGTAAATACATGTTTTAAGTGAGACACAAGTTAAATGAAATCTCCATTCTTTACGGGATGCAGTTGAGAATGTGACCACTGAGGATAAGGAAAAGGCTGAGGTTCTCAATGCCTTCTTTACGTCTGTCTTTAAAAGTCAGGCCAGCTATCCCCAGAATACTCTACTCTCTGACCTGGAAGTCTCGGATGGGGTGTGGAATAAACCACCCACGATTCAGGAGGAAACAGTCAGAGACCTACTACTCCCCCTGGATTGCCACAAGTCCATGGGGCCGGACGAGATCCACCCGAGAGTGCTGAGGGAACTGGCAGAAGAGATAGCCAAGCCGGTTTCCATCATCTATCAGTGCTCCTGGTCAACTGGAGAGGTCCCAGAAGGCTGGAGACTTGCCAGTGTGACTCCCATCTACAAGAAGGGTCGTAAGGAGGATTCGGGGAACTACAGGCCTGTCAGCCTGACCTCGGTGCCGGGGAAGGTTATGGAGCAGATTGTCCTGAGGGAGATCACACAGCATTTGCAGGACAACCAGGGGATCAGGCCCAGCCAGCAAAGGTTTGTGAAGGGCAGGTCCTGCATGATCTCCTTCTATGATCAAGTGACCTGCCTGGTGGATGAGGGAAAGGCTGTTGATGTGGTCTACCTAGACTTCAGCAAAGCCTTTGACACTGTCTCCCACGGTATTCTCCTGGAGAAATTGGCAGCCTGTGGTTTGGACAGGTACACCCTTTGCTGGGTAAGGAGCTGCTGGAGGGCCAGGCCCAGAGAGTGGTGGTTAATGGAGTTAAATCCAGCTGGCGACTGGTCATGAGTGGTGTTCCTCAGGGGTC